>NC_133617.1:33740982-33931008 GCF_048593235.1 Sminthopsis crassicaudata | reverse complement strand
CATGTAGCATACATACCTAGATATGTGCATCCGTGTCTATATGTGCATGCAGCATGCAGGCAGAATGGAGTGGTGGGCCTGGAAAAGCCACAAAACAGAATGTAAGCTCTCAGGCTGACATTTATATTTCACTCTGAAGTTAGCAGGTCTACCTATTGTACCTTTTATATACAGTGAGCCTCCCAACATTTTCCTACTGTATATTATCCCCATTTAACAGATGAAGAAAAAGCCTCAGAGTGGTGACGTGGCCTCTCCAGAGTAGAGCATCTAGGAAGTATTGGAGGTCAAATTTGAACCCAGAGCTTTTTGTGTCCCTAAGTCCAGCATGTGTCCAGTATTTGAGCAGAGAGGACTTTAATGCCTGGAGCTTCAAAGCAGAACTGGAAAGACTTTTGAGGTCACTTAGTCTGACTCTCCCTCTCTGTCTCTCTCTGTCTCTGTTTTTTGTCCCTCTCTCTCTGTCTCTGTCTCTGTTTCTGTCTGTCTCTGTCTCTGTCTCTATCTCTGTTTCTGTTCCTCTCTGTCTCTATCTCTGTGTCTATTTCTGTCTCTCTGTCGCTGTTTTTGCTCTGTCTCTGTCTCTGTCTCTGTTTCTGTCTCTCTCTGTCTCTGTCTCTGTTTCTGTCTGTCTCTGTCTCTATCTCTATCTCTCTGTTTCTGTCCCTCTCTGTCTCTATATCTGTGTCTATTTCTGTCTCTCTGTCGCTGTTTTTGCTCTGTCTCTGTCTCTCTGTCTCTATCTCTGTTTCTGTCTCTGCCTCTCTCTGTCTCTGTTTCTGTCTGTCTCTGTCTCTATCTCTATCTCTCTGTTTCTGTCCCTCTCTGTCTCTATATCTGTGTCTATTTCTGTCTCTCTGTCGCTGTTTTTGCTCTGTCTCTGTCTCTCTGTCTCTATCTCTGTTTCTGTCTCTGTCTCTCTCTGTCTCTGTTTCTGTCTGTCTCTGTCTCTCTCTCTATCTCTCTGTTTCTGTCCCTCTCTGTCTCTATCTCTGTGTCTATTCCTGTCTCTCTGTTTCTCTCTCTCTCTCTCTCTCTCTCTTATTTTAAACAGAGGAGAGAACTCAGGCCAGTGGGGTTACAGGATTCTTAGATGCACATATAGCTATAAGTGGCAGAGGTGAGACTTGAACCCAGTTCTCATAGAGCCACAGGTCTAGTTCCATCCCGTACCCTCTCCCCTCGGCGGCCTCCTGAGCCTAGCGCTAACCTTTGTGGGCAGGCTGGTGGGTGGCTCTTGAGCCGGGGCCCCTGAAGGGCACGTCTTCAGATTTCTGGACAGTAAAAGACAGGGGAAAGAGAACAGCCTCTCTCTTTAGAATTGCTATAAATGTGAAATATTATCATCATCCCCTAAGGAAGGGGGTGGGGGTGAGGGACAAGGCTCGGTATTTATTTTTAGAGAGAGGCTCCTTGCTCAGAAGGAACACACAGACCTTCCATGGGGGCAGTGGGAGGACCGCGGGAGGGCTGGGCTGCCGCCTGCCACCTTTCCTGCTCACTCAGGCCGAGAGCATCCGAGGGGTCAGGCCGATGGAAACTTGGGGACTGAGCTGGACGGGAACGCGTTGAAAATGTCCAGTGGAAGCTGTTGATTCCCCCAGCACTTCTCCCCCTAGTGAGTGAGTAACATTGCAGCTGTTTCCTGTCTTTGGAGGGGCCGGAGGGCAGTGTTAGGAGGAGAGTGGGTCGGGGCGGTGGGACCTGGAGGGGGGGTCCCATCTTGGGTCCTCTCTTCCTGTGACCTTCGGGAATAGACGCTGAGTTTCCTCTGAGACTCTCGGGCCCAGGCCTCCTATTCTTTTGTTTTTCACCCCTGCTGACCTCAGGGACTCCTCTCCCAGCACTTTCCAGCCATGTGACCTTGCACATGTCAACTTAACTCTTCCTCATCTTAAAGAGGGAGCTGCAATACTGTTGTGTTCTACCCCACTGGGCGGTTGTGAGGATCAGGTGAGGCTCTGGAAAGACCTTAAAACATTACAGAAATGCCCCTTATCATTATTATTATTATTATTATTATTATTATTATTAGCATACTATTGGGAAAGCTACGAGGCCCATGGAATAGAGAGCTGGGCCTGGAGTCAGCAAGACTCATCTGTGTGAATAGAAATCCAGCCTTAGACGCTTCCTGCTGTGTGACTCTGGGCAAGTCCCTTCACTTTGTTTGCCTCAGTTTCCTCATCTGGAAAATGAGCTGGAGAAGGAAAGTACAAACCACCCTAGTATCTGCCAGGAAAACCCCAAACGGGACCATGAAGAGTTGGACGTGACGGAAAAGTGACTGAACAACCACATGATCGCTGTCTGATCGGTGTCTTGCCACTCTGTTTGACAGTTCCTTGAATAACAGGCCCCTGTCTAATCTCTACTCATTAATAATAACAGCATAGGGGCTGGGAATGGCAGGTGATTTTGTTGGTCTAAAGGATTTCTAGATGAGATTAGGGCCTTCTCTCCCACTTTTCTTCTCAGAGAGTTTCCAGTTGTTGCTGCTCCTAGAACACTGGCAACAACAGTGATGATGAGGAAAGGGAGGGTGAAGAGGGGATGATGACGAGGAGAAGGAAAAGGATGAGGAGGATGACAGGCTTTTGAAGATTACCCAAATTGAAAACAGAGGAGGTAGGTACCCGCTATCCCTGGGGCTGTCCCCTGAGGGGATGCTGGTGGAGAGCATGAGCAGCTGTCCCAGTGGTTGTTCCTACCGGCCTGTGCACTGGTCCCCAGAACATTAAAGAGGAGAGAACTACAGCAGTGTCACAAACTCTGCTTATCTGCAGCCTGCTGAAAAAGAGGAGAATCCTGATGTAAAAGCAACAGTAGTAATCGTTGTCATAACGGCTCCCATTTGTGTAGTACCGAAGGTTTCAAAACTCCCTCATTTCCTCGGAACTTCACAAAAATCTTTGAGTATGGTGCTCTGATTATTTCCATTTTTCAGGTGAAGAGATTGAGACTCAGGTCAAACTCATAGGATTATCGCCCTAGAGTTAGAAGGGATCTCATTCCTTTTACAAAAAAGGAAACTGAGGCTCAAAGCTGTAGGATCATAGGTCTGGTTGGGCAGGGATCCCAAAAGATGAGGAAAAGAAGGTCCTGGCAGGAAGGATCAGAGATAGCATTCAGAGCTGCGGTTTCCTGAATCCCTATCTGGGGCTGTCTGGAACTCCCAGAACCAGTACTTTGTCAACATTCCCCTTATTGGGAGGGAGGATTTTTTGGAGGGGAAGAATGGGAGGCAGGCAGGTGGGAGCAGGCAGAGGGAGGGGGTCTGGGCTGCTTGAAGCCTGGAAGGTGGGGGAGCTTCCTGCCATTGTCTTAGATGGGGAGTGGAGGCCCTTGATAGAAGGCAGGAGGAATGGAGCCTCTGCCATCTGTGTGCCTCAGAAAAACCGCATTTTCAACTGACACAGCCTTCCTGTGGGAGTGTCATGGTGCCCTCCTGTCTCCCTCCTTCCTTGGCCCTCCAGCCTTCCCTTGCTGTCCCTATCTGCCTGCTTAGGGCTAACCCCTCTGGCCAGTCTGCTCTCTCCTCCCTCCTTCCTCCTCATCTTCCCTCTTTCCTCCCTCTCTCCCTCGCTTCCCATTCTCTCCTTCTCTCCCCTCCCTCTCTCCCCTTCATTTCTCTCTTCCTTTTCTCTTCCTTCCCTTTCTCCCCTTCTCTCCCCTCCCTCTCTTCCTTCCTTTTCTCTCCCCTCCCTCTCTCCCCTTCATTTCTCTCTTCCTTTTCTCTTCCTTCCCTTTCTCCCCTTCTCTCCCCTCCCTCTCTTCCTTCCTTTTCTCTCCCCTCCCTCTCTTCCTTCCTTTTCTCTCCCCTCCCTCTCTCCCCTTCATTTCTCTCTTCCTTTTCTCTTCCTTCCCTTTCTCCCCTTCTCTCCCCTCCCTCTCTTCCTTCCTTTTCTCTCCCCTCCCTCTCTTCCTTCCTTTTCTTTCCCCTCCCTCTCTCCCCTTCATTTCTCTCTTCCTTTTCTCTTCCTTCCCTTTCTCCCCTTCTCTCCCCTCCCTCTCTTCCTTCCTTTTCTCTCCCCTCCCTCTCTCCCCTTCATTTCTCTCTTCCTTTTCTCTTCCTTCCCTTTCTCCCCTTCTCTCCCCTCCCTCTCTTCCTTCCTTTTCTCTCCCCTCCCTCTCTTCCTTCCTTTTCTCTCCCCTCCCTCTCTCCCCTTCATTTCTCTCTTCCTTTTCTCTTCCTTCCCTTTCTCCCCTTCTCTCCCCTCCCTCTCTTCCTTCCTTTTCTCTCCCCTCCCTCTCTTCCTTCCTTTTCTTTCCCCTCCCTCTCTCCCCTTCATTTCTCTCTTCCTTTTCTCTTCCTTCCCTTTCTCCCCTTCTCTCCCCTCCCTTTCTTCCTTCCTTTTCTCTCCCCTCCCTCTCTTCCTTCCTTTTCTCTCCCCTCCCTCTCTCCCCTTCATTTCTCTCTTCCTTTTCTCTTCCTTCCCTTTCTCCCCTTCTCTCCCCTCCCTCTCTTCCTTCCTTTTCTCTCCCCTCCCTCTCTTCCTTCCTTTTCTCTCCCCTCCCTCTCTCCCCTTCATTTCTCTCTTCCTTTTCTCTTCCTTCCCTTTCTCCCCTCCCTCTCCTCTCTAATGCCAGATCTACAAGTTGGCCCGTCCCACTCCCTGTGGTTTGTGTCTGTGACAGACAGTGACTTTCCCCAGCTGTAGTTTATTAGGGCCACCTCTGAGTTAGGGAGAGGGTGAGGAAGATCTTGGAAAGGCCAGACTTGTGATGTGGCAGACAGCCACATACCAGACTTTGGCCTAAGCCAGACCCTTTCCCTCTCTGCTCCTTAGTTTCCTCATCTGTAAAGTGGAAAGCAGCAAAACTATGCTTAAGTGCTTCTGGTGCTAAGATCCCAACACTATAAATGTGCAACGGGGCATTTCTTGAAAGAAGACGGCAAAGGCACTGCTTTCTGTTTCACAGCTGCCACTCCCTCAGTGCCTAGGCCAAGGTGGTGCATAATTACAGCATTCGAGGCCCTCCCTTGCCCCCTTCCATCCTCACAGCCTGAACACTCTCTGTTCTCCGGGAACCCTGGGCTCCCATCTCTCCTACGGGACCACTTTCTGCCTGGGTGACCTTTACAGGCACAAGCCATTTCATTTCTCACTGTCACTTTTCTCCTCTGTTAAATGAAGGGTGCTCTCTGTGGTCCTCCAGCTCCCGATCGATGGTTTGTCACTTGTTTATTGTTAAGAAATGGATCCTTTTAGAAAGTGGCCCACCCTTCTCTGCTTTAGGATGACCAGGTTTAGCTTTTGTTTGGGGGTTGCTCTGGACCAACCCGACCATTTTATAAATGAGCAAACTGAGACCCATGGCGGATAGCTGACTGTTCAGACCAGAGGCCCCCTGGTCCAACCCCCTTGTTCCACAGGTCAGGAAACAAGCCCAGAAGAAGGAGCAGCTTGTCCAAGATGACACAGAGATGGGATTTGAATCCAGGTCCTTTGACTTCAAATCCAGTACACTTTCCACTGCCTTGTTGATACTATTCTCCAGTATCCTGTAGAAGGATGAAATTTAGAGCTAGAAAACACCAATATTTATGGAAACTGAGGCAGACAGGTAAAGTGACTTGCCCAGGATCATAAGGCTAGGAATTGCCAGATGTTGTAGCACACCGCCTCCCTTGAAGAGGAGCTTTGGCTCTGTTTATTCCAGGACTTTCTCTCTCTTTTTAGGCTCTGTTGCCCCAAAGCTCCTCTCTTTTCCCCTCTCCCAATGACTGGCTATATGAATTGTCCCATAGAGTGAGGCCCCCCCGAGCTGCTCTCCAGCTTTCCTCCCAAGTCACCCCGACGCTGGGGGTTGGGGGATGCATCGCTTTGCAGGAGACTGTTTAGTTTGCATTCAGGGCCAGAGGCTTCCACTTCATCTGGGGGTCCATCTCCCTCTCCGCGAGCAAACGTCGGCATCTTTAGCCCTGCTCCCAGCTGGCCGTTGTCAGCTTTCTCCGGTCATGTATCAGGGCCCAGAGCGTGGCCGTCTGTACTCCGTCATCCTGCCGACACTGGGAGGACAAAGGGAAAATGGGACCCGCACGCTTGGGCCGGGCCATGTGGCCGTGTCTGGTGGTGAGATGGCCTTTACATCTCTCCGGAGGAAGAGCAGTTATCGGGCCGTGGATGTTGGCAATTTCCTGCCCTCTGTTGTCTGAAGGGGTTCTTAAGTTTCAAAAGCTTTCTGTCCCCTGCCTGCCTTCCCCCAACCCAAATGTTCTTCTCTATCGGCTCCCCGCCCCATGGCTGCCTACTCCATGGGTCTTTGGGACTTTACTGGGTAGGTGCTGTTGCTTTAGATCTTTGGGATTCAGAACCTTTGTATATTCTTTGGTGAGAAGTTTCCTATCTCTCTCTTTCTGTCTCTTTTTCTCTTTTCCTTTTCCCCCTCTTCTTTACCTCTATTTCTGTCTCTCTCCCCCTTCCTTTCCTTTCTTCCCCTCCTCTCTACGTTTCCCTCTCCTCCCTGTCTCTCTGTATCTGTGTGTCTCTCTCTGTCTCTATCTCTGTCTCTCTCCCCTTTTCTTTCTTCTCCTCTGTCCTCCCCCTCCTCCTCTCCTCTCTGTCTCTCTCCCCTTTCCTTTCCTTTCTTCTCCTCTCTCCTCCACCTCTCCCTCTCCTTCCTGTCTCTCTGTATCTGTGTGTCTCTGTTTCTGTCTCTCTCTATCTCTGTCTCTCTCCCCTTTCCTTTCTTCTCCTCTGTCCCCCCCTCCCCCTCTCCTCTCTGTCTGTCTCTCTGTCTCTCTCCCCTTTCCTTTCTTCTCCTCTGTCCCCCCCTCCCCCTCTCCTCTCTGTCTGTCTCTCTGTCTCTCTCCCCTTTCCTTTCTTCTCCTCTGTCCCCCCCTCCCCCTCTCCTCTCTGTCTGTCTCTCTGTCTCTCTCCCCTTTCCTTTCTTCTCCTCTGTCCCCCCCTCCCCCTCTCCTCTCTGTCTGTCTCTCTGTCTCTCTCCCCTTTCCTTTCTTCTCCTCTGTCCCCCCCTCCCCCTCTCCTCTCTGTCTGTCTCTCTGTCTCTGTCTGTCTCTTTGTCTCTCTCCTCTTTCCTTTCCTTTCTTCCCTCCTCTCTCCTCCACCTCTCCCTCTCCTCCATCTCTGTCTGTCTTCTTTCTCCTCCTTTTCCTTTCCTCCCTTCTCTCTCTCTCCCTTTTCTCTCTAGCACCATCGCTACGACCTCCGGCCTGTAGAGGAGTTTTCAGCCCCCGGTAGAATGTATGCTCCCCTAGAGACCAGGGACTCTATAGTGGGGACATGTTTGTGTATGTTCCTCCTCATGTGCTCGCACATCCACGCCACGTCCCCACAGATCCTGTACTGGCACACTTGTAGATATTGGTTGAATTGAGTTGATTTTTGTGAAGTTTTGGGGTATCCTCCCTCCCCAGCCAATGATGACCTACGTGTTGGGGAGAGGAGGAGGGGGAGGAGGGCTGACAGCCTGTGGCATCTTCCCTGCTCTCCCTCCCACATCCCAAGAACCTGTGAGTCTCGAGGCAATTGCTTTTATTCTTGAAACTCTTGATTGGGAAGCCTCCCCCTGAGTGTGATTCAGTGTGGGGGGGAGAGGGGAGGTAGGGGTGGTGGCGGTGGCAACGGCGGCAGCAGCCGTGGTGTTTACCAGCCCCCAAAGTGGTCTTAACGTTGGTGATTTCAGGATTCCCTGTTCTGGGATCCCCCATTCCAGCTGGGGGTGGGGGTGGTTGGGGGCCCTGAGCTGATAGTGCTGGGGAGCAGCCCCACAGAAGGCAGGAATCCAGGTGTGGAGCAGATGGAGGACTAGCCCCTGCAGCTGTGGATCCAGGCAGTTTCCTGTAGTGCTGGTGAGGAGTGCGTTTGTGAAGCTGTGGTTGCTTGACAGGATGCAGCTTTCTCTCTCTCTGGTCCAGGGCTTTGTCCTAAGGCCTCGTGTTCATGACCTGGCCTGGGGTCACATCTGTCCACGCACAGCAGCCCAGCCAGGTTCTTGTTTTTCTGTTGTCTCACATCAAGCTAGTGTTTTGCAAACAGTGGTTCTGCCTTTTGAAAAAAAGAGGGCAGGCCCTGATGCCTGCGAGGGGCATTGGCTTTTGGCAGAGAGTTTTGAATGCGTCTGTGATATGGAGGGACCGGAGGGTCAGAAAGTGCATGCCCAGTGCTGTGGAGAAGGGGATGATGTGGGAAGCTCAGCAGGGCTGGGGGTAATTCTTCGTCCTTCTGATTTCTCCTGTGCCGCCCAGGAGATGGAAGGGAGAGAAAATGTGGGCTGGCCCTTGTGCCCTGTTCTGCATTAGGTCCTCAGGACCTACCCATCCCTTACAGGCTGGGAAATTGTTTTTTGTTTTTTGTTTTTTTTTTAATTTGCAAGGCTGTTGTGATCTTGTTTTGTTCTGGTTTTGTTCCTTTTTAAAAAGTTAGTGCCTTTTGTGTTTGTATCACCTTCGTTTCCAACTATAGGAATATATTTCCTCCCAATCCAGTTTGCCATTCTGTGTGACTGAGTGAAAAAAGAAAGGGGAAGGGGTGGAAGAAGCAATTCGGCACTAGCTGTGTCTTACAGTGTGTACCAGACGATGTTGGGTTTCTCTCTAAGGCCAGGAGTTGCAGGAAAGCTGTCGATTTGTACTGAAAGACGGTTTCCTCATCTCAGGGGTCTTTGGTATCAGTGAAATCACAAGCCTGGTTCCTATTGATAATTTCTAAGTTTGAATTGCCACTGGCGTGGTACTGAGTCATACTCAGGAGGAGCCTTTCTCAACCAAGAGTTTCGAGAATAAAAACAATTGTGTGAATGGAGGTCCCGGGCCCAAACTGAAGAGTTAAAGATCTTTCACCGGACACAAAACACAGGGCCTTCTGTGGGGAAGAAAGCTCTTATTGGAGCTCCTGGGATGTGGAAGAGGGTCAGAAACTCAGAACTTTAGAGCTGAAAGGGACCTTTTCTCGTCTTAGCTCCTTGTTTTTTACACTTGAGGAAACTGAGGCCCATAGTGATGAAATGGTCTTCTGAGCTCCTGTAAGTGGCAACATCAGGATGGGATTCCAGGCCTTTTGTCTCCAAATGCCTCTGTGTTTCTCTATTCCATTTAGTAAATGCTTGCTGATCAATTAATTGCTAGTGTTGATTTGTTGTTCATTTGGGTCTGAATTTGTGACCTTGGTTGGGTTTCCTTCTCCAGCTCATTTTATTTATGGGAAAACTGAGGTAAATAGGGCGAAGTGACTTGCCCAGAGTCACACAGGCAGGAAGTGTCTGAGGCAGGATTTGAACTCAGGAAAACGAGTGTTCCTAATTCCAAGCCCAGTGTTCTGTGCACCCTGGCAACACCGAGCTGCCCCAGTGTGTCTAATAGAGCCACTGAGGCTTATGGGAAGTTTCCTTCACCTACATTCTCTCTCTGTTATTTCCTGTTTATTCTGCATATAGCTGTGTCTGTGTGTACACATATGATCACATATATGTGTGTATGTGTATACTGTTGTCTCTCTCAGTAGATTGTAGCTTCTTGAGGGCAAGACCTTTTTTACTTCTTTTTGTGTCCCCAGGGCTTAGCACAGTCCCTGGCACTTAGTAGGTAGTTAGTAAATGTTTATGGATTGATTGATATTGACTTAGAAAATCCCATATTAGCATTATCTGTGTTTTATTGATTTTTCTTTATTTTGTTAAATGTTTCCCAATTACATTTTAATTGGGGGGGGGGTTGATTACACTCTGGAGTGGGCTCCAGGTTTGACATCTCATATCTAGCGAACTCTTTCTTATTTTATAGATAAGAAAACAGATTCAGGGAGGGAAATGATTGCTCCAGAATCATGTGGGTAATAGATGGAGGCAGAATTTGAACTCACATTTTCTTAGGGGTGATCTCACCAGAGGAAGGTCCTGTTTGGTCTCTTCAGTGAAGTCCCAATGTTTTCCTCTCCCTCTCCCCCCAAAAACAAAGGCAAAAAACAAGGGAGCCCAGTTGGAGCGTGTGGATGGTGAAATGTTCTCTCAGCCACCCCCTGTAATAAATGAGCTGTTGGGGAATGATGACTAGGAAATTACCCTCATTGATTATGGGTGTCTCCAGAAAATAGCTCCTACGCCCATTTCCTCTAAGTCCCATTCTGATAATTACACCAGTGGATGTATCTGAGATATGGTTAAGTAACAAGCACTCAGCTGGAGAGACTAATCCCAGTTTGATGGAGTGAGGCAAAATGTATTGATCCCTAGCGTGTTATGCGGCCTTCTCTCAGGGTGAGTAAGTTGTTAGCAAAAGATGTGTCCTCTCCAGCAAGGGAGGGAGGGAGGGCAGGTAGGCTGGGAAGGCCTTCCAGACTAGAGACTCTGCGAGAGATTGCTGCTAAAGGGCCTCGGTTTGCAGCTGGACCCTCTTCCCAGCAGCGTTAGTGAGGAGGGGAGCTTCTCAAGCTAGAAGGCCAAGACACAGAGCCACATGCTTCCGTCACCCTCTTGCTTTGGGTGCTAAACCTCTTCTGAGCATCTTTGGCAACTGCTCACGCTCCGTGTTCTTGGTGCAGACACAAGAAACATGGACTCGGAGGCTTGATCAGGGTTCGGAGCTCAGCACAGTTAATGCTACCTGTGGATGGCTGTTTCTCCCTCAGTATTCTGTAAAACTAGAAATGAGGTGATCTCCCTAAGGTCCTTCCTAGTTCTAAATCCTGTTCTCTCTCCTTTCTCCTCACTCACTCCTTCCTTTTCTCCCCCTCCCCTGCCCTTCCTTCTTTTCCCTCTGCTCCCATCTCCCTTCTCTTCCTTTTCTGGTCCCTTCTTTCCCTTCTCTTCTTCCTCTGCTTCCATCTTCCATTTTCCTTCTTTCCTCCCTCTTCCCTCTCTCTCCCCTTCCTTTTCTCCTCTCTCTTCTTTCTCCCTTCTCTCCTCCCTCTTTCTTCCCTTCTTTTCTCCTCTCTTCTTTCTCCCTTCTCTCCTCTCTTTCTTCCCTTCTTTTCTCCTCATTTTCTTCCTTTTCTTCCCCTCACCCTTCCTTCCCTTCTTTCTTCTCTCTTCCCCTCCTTCACTCCCTTCCCCCACTGTGCTCAGCCTGACCTGACTCCCAGTCTTGCCTCAGTCTTCCTCATAACCGGCCTGTCCATGGTCCTCTGAGCTCAAATTCCACCTTGTCATTTATTAGTTGTCTGACTTTGAACAAGTGATTCTCTGACTCTCGTGCTCCTCTTCTATAAAAGAAGAGCTTTGGACTCTGTGATCCCTAAGTCTCTTCCAGCTCTTGATCTGTGATCTCATCTCCCTCCCCTCCTTTGCAGTAGATCACAGTCAGCATGGGCCATGGAGGTTCTGCCAAAGCGCTCTCACCCAGCTAGGTTGAGTCCAGAGAAAAGAGGATGGCATGGGGTAACGGGAAGGACACTGGCTTTGGGGTCACAATCCTGCATCCCGCTCCCCTTCTCTGTCCAGCATTGGGCAGACTCCTCTGGCTTTCTGAGTCTGTATTTTCTCTCATCTACAAAATTAAGGGGGTTGGATCATATGATCTCAGCAGTCATTTCCAAGAAACTTAGGATCCTGCGATTATTCCCCCAATCACGTTCAGCCCCTCTGACCTTCCTGATTGCCAGGTGGTAGGACATCAATGGGGAAAACAGGAAACTGAGTTACTATTTTGGCTGCTGAAAATAGCTCTTAGAGAGAAGAGCATGGTCTAGGTGTAAGATTTCCAGCTGGGGAGGCCTTCCATCCACCCTACACTTGCTGGGTGACCTCCTTTATTTTTTTCAAACATGTGACTTCTAAACTGGCATCACTCATGTCTATGTGGTCCCTGGAGCCCTCTGGACGGCCCCATCAGCCACCTCCATCCCAGAGTCAGGCAGTTGTGTTCCCTTTGGTCTTAGCTTCCTGACAGCTGGGATTTGAGGTTTTCGGCTTGTCCCCTGACTAGCTACAGAGGACCAGCACAGTTGGGGAGGAAGGATTACGATGTTCCCATCTGGAGGGTTGCCGGCCTTCTCCCCAGTCCAGCTGTTCTGCATTAGCCAGCACCAGACCTGCAGATGTAGGTGACTGCTCACTGTTTGGGGGTTAGGTAAGCTCAGGAGGTAGGGGAACATTCCCCCCTCTGCTTCCCAGAACTGGGCTTATTCTTGGTCTGGGCGTCCTCCTAATGTCTTCTGGCTATAAATAGAGAAATCTATTGAGAAGCCCTTGTTGAAGGAGAGGTGGGCAGGGTTGGAATGCATGTTTCCTTGTTCTGGTGACTGGGTGCTTTTCTATAAATAAGTCTGATAAAATTGTGCCCAACCCATGTGGTGTGGCAGAGCTGAGCCTGCTCGCGCTCTCTCTTTCTCTTTCTCTCCCTCCTTCTCTATCTCTGTCTCTCTCACTCTGTCTTTCTATCTCTGTCTCTGTGTCTCGCTCTCTCTCTCTCTCTCTCTCTCTCTCTCTCTCTCTCTCTCTCTCACACACACACACACACACACACAACACACACACACACACACACACACACACACACACATTTCCTAAATCAACTGTGTGTGTCCCCTAGCACTTACCTTCAACCAGAGAAGATTGATGCTCTTGTTTTCCTTTGGAATAATGGCAAAGAAAAAGGAATATTTTTTTAAAGTGGTGATTTGGCCTTTATGGGGAAAGGGAAGAGGGAGAAAAGATACTAGAAGACAGAATCCCACAGAGCTGGTCACAGCCTGTGAAATTCAAGCATTATCACCCCTGCTGGAGAACTGGAACCTTCTAGGAGAGAATTGATGGGGTGGGAAAGGGCCAGCGTTGCCTGTCACTCTCTCTCCCATTAGATCAGCTCCTGACATCTGAAGGCCCCTTTAAAGAGGGTGATGGAAGAGCCGAGTGCTGAACCAAGCAGGGAGGGTACGGCATCTTCCACGGCCGGGCTTTTGTTTCATGGGCACATCACCAATCACTCCTGGAGGATTTTCCAGTGGGGATTTTCAGGGTCCTGACTAGCAAGCAGGAGAGGGCATTGGGACGCACACCTCCTTGGCTTGAGTCCTGGTTAGGGCTGTGTTTCTATCTGCAGGCCTCTGCTCCGGAGCAGAAATGCAGACTTGTTTATGTTCTTTTTAACCATCCATCTCTTTCTAGCCCCAGGCAATCTCAGCTGTATGACTCTTGTTTAGGATGGAGGTACACCAAGAAAAATGCCAGCCAGCTTAGCTTTCTCTTCTCTCTTCTCTCTTCTTTCTTCTCTCCTCTCTCTCTCTCTCCTCTCTCTCTCTTCTCTCTCTTCTCTTTCCTCTCTCTTTCCTTTCTCTCTTTTCTCTCTCCCCTTCTCTCTTTCTCTTCTCTCTCTCTTCTCTTTCCTCTCTCTTTCCTTTCTCTCTTTTCTCTCTTTCTCTCTCTCCCCCCTCTCTCTCCCCTTCTCTCTTTCTCTTCTCTCTCTCTTCTCTTTCCTCTCTCTTTCCTTTCTCTCTTTTCTCTCTTTCTCTCTCTCCCTCTCTCTCTCCTCTCTCTTTCCTCTCTCTCTCTCTCCTCTCTCTTTCCTCTCTCTCTCTCTTTCTCTCTCTTCTCTTTCCTCTCTCTTTCTCTCTCTCCCTCTCTCTCCTTCTCTCTCTCTCTCTCTCTCTCTCTCTCTCTCTCTCTCTCTCTCTCTCTCTCTCTTTCTCTCTCTCTCTCTCTCTCTCTCTCTCTCTCTCTCTCTCTCTCTGTCTCTCTCTCCCTGTCTCTCTCTCCCTTTCTCTCTCTCTCTCTCTCTTTCTCTCCCCCCTCTCTCTCTTTCTCTCTCTTTTTCTTCTCTCTTTCTCTCTCTCTCTTCTCTTTCTCTCCTTTCTCTCTCTCTTCTCTCTCCTCTCTCCCTTTCTCTCTCTCCCTCTCTCTCCTTTCTCTTTCTTTTCTTTCTCTCTTTCTCTCCCTCTCTTTCTCCTCTCTGTCTCATCCCCTCTTCCTTTCCTTTCCTACCTTTCTTTTTCCCTAGCTCCCCCCTCTGCTCCTCTCCATCCCCCAATATCTGAGGCTATTGAGGATGATGGAGTGGGCCAAGACCAGCTCCCAGGAGGCTCTCCTCTCTGGGAAAGGATGCAGCAGGAGAGAATCCTGTGAACTGGATATGAATAAAATATTGCCGATGTGCCACTGCTGGTCACAAAACAAGGCTTGGGAGAGCATGGCCCCCAAAGGGGGGGGGGAGGCTGATGCTCTGGTGGCCTTCTGAAAGTGAAAGTGACATGTGGTCATACAAAATAAATAACGACCTGCTCCACTTTGCTCTGGCCGTGGGTGAGTCTGGCCAAATGCGCGACTTCTGTTCCCATCAGTCCCTGCCATTGCCCCTCTGGCCTTTTTGGCAAAACTCCTCTGGAATTTGTAAGCGTTCACTGCATTGCAAGCCCTAAGGACTCCGGCCGTGGGGAGTTGCTGTTTTCCTGGGTGTGGGGCTACTGCCAGCCCTTGGATAAATGCAGGGAATGCTGGTTCCAGGGAGAATGGGTGGAGATCCAGGAGGGCCTCCTGTAGGAGGTGGCCCTGACTGAGACCCGCTTAACCTCTCCCTCCCTTTGGCACTGTACAAAGGACAGGGCACTGTCACTGGAGACAGGAGCTGGCAGGGCGCCCACCCCAGAGGGCATTGGCCCCAGCAAGGAAACAAGGTGACCAACCCAAGGACACACCAGCAGTGAGCAGGATCGCTTTCAGCCCAGGTCTCCTGACTCCTGAGCTGGTGTTTTTCCACTGTAATTTCCAAAATCAATGCCAAACTTTTGTCTGGGGGTGTGGAGTTTTTAAAGCTGGATTTTTTTTTTCCCTTAAAGATACACCCTAAATGTCCAAAACCAAGAAGGCCCAAGGTTTCCTGAAAGGCAAGTTTCTGGGGTTGAAAATATCTCCTAATGCCCATATTTAAAAGTGCTTTGTTATGGTCTCCCCCACCCCATTCCTCCCCAAGCAAACTCCTGGAGGAAGGTGCTGGGGTCTGGGCACCCTCTGTACCCAAACTCAGGGGCCTGGGGTGGGGTGGGGGGAAGCATTTATAGACTTTTATGTACCAGGCATTGTATTAAGCAAGCACTTTACTGATATGATGTCATTAGGAAGGGACAGCACCCCTGACCCCAAGCCCAGGCTTCCTGGTACTTAGTGAGCTGCCATCCTTTTCACTCACTCATGGTTCGGTTACAGATGTCTTAGCTTGCTTTTTAAGGCAGGCCGCAACCTGCTGAGCCATTTGTATACCTGCAAAAAAATCCTAGAGTCCTAAACTGCTGGAATCTAAAGGCATCTCAGAAGTCGTCTAGCTCAAGACTTCTTAAATTTTTTCTAGTCGTGATCCCTTCTTCCCCAGGAAAATTTTACACGACCACGGAGTTTATAAGTATATAAAATAGGTATCAACATTTACCAATAAATCATAACTTTACAACCCACCATTCAGTTATGAGACCCCATATAGTCCCACAGTTTAAGAAGCTGGGATTTAGACCAATCTTCTCATTATACTGAAAGGGAAACTGAGGCCCAGAGAGTGAAGGCAGGGTGTCCCTAGGTCATACAGGTAAAAGTGCCAGAACTGGGGCTTGAAACCATTTCTTTTGATAATAAATCTTGTTTCTTTCCATCACCCTATGCTTTTTTCCTTTTCCCTAATCCCTGGGCCACTAAGGACACTGGAGCGGGACATAGATGGGGGAAAATTTGGAGTCCCCAAAGAGTAGTAGTCAGTCCTTAAATCTGGGAAACACTTTTTCTATTTTCCAAGAAAACAGAGCAAAGCTCTGGTGCCCAAGTTTGGAAATGGTACCTTTTGACTTTAACCTCCTTAGCACCAAGCTCTACCCTGAGAGAGAATTGGCTGTGAAAGCCCAAGCTTGTATTTTTACCTTGCTGGCTCTCAAAGTCTCCTACCCCCCTCTGCCTCTCTCTGTCAATCTTTCTCTCTGTCTCTGTCTCTCTGTCAATCTCTGTCTCTCTCTTTCTGTCTCTGTCTCTCTCTATCAATTTCGGTTTCTGCCTCTGTTTCTTTCTCTGTCAATCTCTCTCTCTGACTCTCTGTCTCTTGTCTCTCTCTCTCTCCTCCTTTTCCTCCCTCTTTTTCCTCCTTTCCTTTTTTTCCCCTCCTCCTTTCCTTCCCCAATCCCCAGCATTGTTTCTAACCAAGGTGATTAGGGGAAAAAAATCTCAAAAGTTGTTTGTTTTTTTAAACAGAAGCATTTTTACACGTGAACCCTGTAGTTGTTTAATGTGTGAATGATGGTGTAATATATTTAGGGCCCAACCTAGAGTGGAGGTGTGAGCTACCTTGGGGTTGGCAGGAGGACCCACAAGAGTGAAATCACAAATCCTGAAAGTGCTCAGTTATCTTGTCAGACCAGCTGGAGAGGAAGAGAAAGCAGTCGTCTGAAATCTTACCCAAGGGAACATGTTTATTGTTTCTTTTGGTCAAGGGCTGTGAGTCACAAGATGAAGCTGAGATGTTTGGTTGTTTGCCTTTTTCCGGGGTCTCAAGTGGGGGCTTTGTGCCTTCTTAGGTGCTGAGAGCTGGGAGGACCTTAGAACAGAGAGACCAAGCAAAAAGGAGGCCCTTAGGATATAGAACATCAAAGCTAGAAAAGAGAATGTTGTGTTTAAACTATATTGGATCATTACATTGCATGTCTAGGGAAGGGGGACAGTGGAGAAGGAGGGAAAAATATGGAACACAAGGTTTTGCAAGGGTGAATGTTGAATACTATCTTTGCATGTATTTGGAAAAGTAAAAAGCTAAATTCTAAATTATAAAATTATATAATACAATTATAAATTTAAAATGATAAAAAGAAGTATTTGTCCTAAAAAAAAAAAAGAAAGGAAGGAAGGAAGGAAGGAAGGAAGGAAGGAAGGAAGGAAGGAAGGAAGGAAGGAAGGAAGGAAGGAAGGAAGGAAGGAAGGAAGGAAGGAAGGAAGGAAGGAAGGAAGGAAGGAAGGAAGGAAGGAAGGAAGGAAGAAAGAAAGAAAGAAAGAAAGAAAGAAAGAAAGAAAGAAAGAAAGAAAGAAAGAAAGAAAGAAAGA
Source organism: Sminthopsis crassicaudata (assembly GCF_048593235.1). Classification (NCBI taxonomy): domain Eukaryota; kingdom Metazoa; phylum Chordata; class Mammalia; order Dasyuromorphia; family Dasyuridae; genus Sminthopsis; species Sminthopsis crassicaudata. The sequence continues at coordinate 33,914,046 of NC_133617.1, read as the reverse complement.
AAGAAAGAAAGAAAGAAAGAAAGAAAGAAAGAAAGAAAGAAAAGAGAGGGTTGGAGTTGGAGGAAGGATCCACTTGGAACAGAGAATGTCAGAACTGAGAGGATCCTCAAAGCAGGAAGAAATCTTAGAACAGACACCATGAGAGCCGAGAGGATCCTTAAAATATAGGCAGACCCTAACCGGAAGGGATTGTGGGGACCATCTAATCACATCAGATAAACTGAGCCTCTCTCAGAGTCACACAGAAAATCAGTGATGGAGATGAGTCCAGACTTTAGACATTCTCCCTCTGTTTTTTGTTTTGTTTTTTAAAGGTTGTTTTCATTATACCTACTTCCTGGAGCTATTTTTTTTCCCCTGTAAAGTGTATTCTTAGTCACTGTTAAGTAACTTGTTAGAGTATAAGTTCCTTGAGAGTTAGGGACCATTTTTCCTTTTTTTTTTTTTTTTTTTTCTTTTCTTTTCTGAGCCTACAACAGGATCTGTAACAGCGTAAATTCTTAATGAAAGTCGTGGAATTGATGACTCTGGATCCCTAGGGAGAAAGTGTTTGGGCTAAGAAACAGTACAGTCGTTCTCTCTTCCTTTGGAAAATATTGGTGATTTTTTTGAAGTACACTGAAGTGCTTTTCTACATGTAAACAACTTTACCATTTCAGAAAGACAAAGACATCCTCAGAGCTTTCATCTGTCTGGAGTCTGGGGCATTTCCCAGTTGAAACAAAGGGTAATTTGATCTCTGGCATCTCTTGGGTCCTTGTTTTATGACATCCTGAAGGGTTTCTGTCTTATCCTGCCTCTTCTTCAGTAAGATGAAAGGAATGGAGGGGGAAAGCCTGGGGTCATAGATCTAGGCTCACAAGGGACCTCAGAGGTCATACATCCAGTCAAAATAAATAAAATATTTTTATTTTATTTTTAAATAATAGCTTTTTATTTTCAAAATACATGCAACATTTCAGCATTCACCCTTGCAAAACTTTATGATCCAAGTTTTTCTCTCTCCCTTCCCTTCCCTAGACAGCAAAGAATTCAAATATATTAAACATGTACAATTCTTCTATAATATTTCCATGTTTATCATGCAGCACAAGAAAAACCAAATCAAAAAGGAAAAAAATGAGAAAATAAATAAAAATGGTGGGAAAACTATCTTGTGACCCACATTCTATCCTGACAGTTCTTTTTCTGGATGTAGATCAGTACCCACATTTTTAAAAGAAGAAAAAAAGAAGACTGGGAGAAGTAGGGACTTGTCCAATGTCCCATAGGACATGGCAGAACCAGGAGTGTAACTTAGGTGAGTTCAGGAGAAGAGTCTGACCTACTAGGAAGAAGCCTGAGGCTAGAAGTGAGAAAACCATTTTCCAAGTTGTACAAACAATATTAATCACCTACTGTGTACAGTGTACTGTGTTTGTTGGAGAAGATATTGCAGAAAAATTTAGTATAAGACTGGATTTCTTAGTTTATAGTCTTGTAGGAAGATACATAGTTTAGCATAGCTAAACTGTAAAATATGATTTTCCATAAAAACTGCATTAGATTAAGTGCTTTTTAGGTCTGAACAAGCTATTTGTCACAGTGGATTAGAGAGTTGAGCCTGGAGGCAGGAAGATCTTTCCTCAGATACTTGGAGCTGAATTATCTTGGGCAAGTTACTTACCCTATGCCTGGCTCAGTTTCCTCAATTATACTACCCAGGGTGGTTGTGAGGAGCAAATCACACAGTGTCTGGTATGCAGTCAGCATTTAATAAATGATTATTCTCTTGTTTCTTTTTCTGAGGGGGAAATTGTCAGGGGGAGGGTTTTTAACTTAAGAAAGACCTTGTGCAAATTACTGTATCTCTGGGTCTTAATTCTCTTATCAATAAAGTAAGATGATTGGTGGGGGGGATCTCTAAAGAGTTCTTCATGCCCTTGCTAACTAGGTGACTCTAGGCTAGTCACTTAATCTCTGCCTCGGTTTCTTGAAAATGTAAAACAGAGGACAACAGTCTCCTAGGGTCATGAGGATAAGATGAGGTGTTTGTAAAGTGCTCTGTAAATACTTGCTATTATTTATAATCATTATTGGAATTGATCTTTAAAGGATAAGAAGGAATTTAATCAAAGAAAAAGACTAATGAAGGCATTCCAAAAATGGGCATCCCCATGGTTTTCAATTCTTTGCTAACATAAAAAGGGTGACTATAAATATTTTTATACATATAAGTGCTTTTCTCTTTTTAAAAATCTCTTTGGGGATACAGACCTAATAGTGGTATTGCTGGGTCAAAGGGCATGCACAGTTTTATAGCCCTTTGAGCACAGTTCCAAAAAACTGTTCTCCAAAAAGATCGGGTCAGTTCACAACTCCACCAACCATGCTTTAATGTACCTGTTTTCCCATGTCCCCTCCAGAATTTGTCATTTTCCTTTTCTACCATGTTGCCCAGTCTTATAGATGTGAAGAAGTACTTCAGAGTTGCTTTAATTTACATTTCATTAATTATTAGTGATTTAGAGCATTAAAGCTACAGATATCTTTGTTTTCTTCTTCTAAAAAGTGCCTATTCATATGCTTTGACCATTTAGCCATAAAGGTTGCTGAGTGAGGTTCCCAACTGCTTCCTTAAATCTCCTAATTTTATTGCAAACGGATGGTCTTGGAAAGTCCCATTCCTTCTTAGAGCCTCCGGGGACTTAGTATGTCTTGTGCACCTCCACCTCCAAGGGTTGTTACCAGGAAAGTGCTTTGTAAAATTTAGAGAAGTGTATTATAAATATCCTAGGATTTAGAGCGGGGAGAGGTCGGAAAGACCACCCAAGCAACTTTGTGCAAATGGGGAAACTGAGGGTTGTGCCCGTTGATACATAGCTAAGGGTGGCAGGGCAGATCCACAGCCAAGTCTCTCCAGCCCATCTTTTGCCTCTCTTTTCCAACAGTAGTTATTTTAAGCCTAGTTAAGGTTGTGATGTTGAGTTTTAATAAAGGTTGCTATTCTGGTAAAAGATAATTGAGTGGAGGACCAAGCTCATCTCTGTCTCCCTCACCCGCCTTAATTAACAACCCCTGTGGGAAGTCTGATTATTACTCCTATAAAACTAAGGCACGGCCACTGACCCGGTGGCAGGGCATCTTGATTAGTGGCAAAACTTTCACAAAGCAATAAAAAGACTTGAATCCCAGGTGTGTGAACCCCTCTCCTTTTTTTCATGAAGCTCATGAAAAATATGGCTTTTAGAGTATTTCCCATAGACCAGGAGGGAAGGGGGAGCAGACTCCCTGATAGCTCCCGATGCCCATCCTGTGCTGGGCACCCTGGGGGGTACAGAAACAAAGAAAGAAGAAAGCTCATTCTGAGAGACCATGGGAGTCTTTGGCTCCAGCATCCATCTGCAGTGTGGGGAGGTTGTGAAATTATATGCAGTAAGCATTTTGGTAAGCAGGAATTTAAAGGGACAGGGACAGGGACATGACCTAGGATGTCAGCCTCCTGGCCAAAAAGAAACAAAACAAACCTCAGGGAGCTCATGTCCAACCGGCGGGGGGATGCAGCCCTCATGCAGATCATGAAATAAAAGATGATTTGAGGAGGCCTAGAGGCAGCATGAACAAATAGGCAGCCTGGGCAGGCTTCCTGTAGGAGGTGGCCCCTAAGCTGTCCTCTCCCAGAGAGGGAGATGTCCTTCGATCTACTTGACCAGAGCTCTCCTCATCTGGGAAGCAGAAAGCAGACTTGTGCCCCAAGGAGGAAAACCTCCTCTTCCTCATCTCTATCAGTCATCAGAAGCTGAGACAAGATCATATGATTGTTGCAAATTTTGTTTTTTTATCTGCAGAAGCTCGGCAGCCAAAAACAATAACAAAAAAACAAAAAACTAATCAATATTAAATTTCAGTCTTTTATATCTGTATTGATAGACTGAAACAGGTTTACATCACTTGAAATTCCCCTTAAGTCTTGGTTCGTTAACTCTTACTTAAATTTATGATTTTGAAAGGAACAAGTACATTATTTTTGAAGCATTTATTTTTTTTTGGGGGGGGGGTCTGACAGTTGTATGAGATTTGGCTCCGCAGAACACATGGAAGGAAGGCCTTGCAGTCAGGAAGACCGGGAGACAGGCCTTACCACTTGATTTATGTTAGCTTCAGGGTCTGCTGGAATGATCCAAACTGGGGAGACAGTTGTTAAATTTGCAGTGCGGACGTTTACATCTTGGAAACTGGCACGCTCTGCCAATGGGGGCTTGATTTATTGTTTATCTAGACTTAAGGGTGATGGAAAAATGTTAATAATGCATATTAAACCTAAAAGTCTATAATGCTTTTACCCACACTCCCCATTTGGTTGTTAAATATTTACCAGCACAGCCTTGACTAGCTGAATGACCCTGATTAAATCATTTAACTAACTCCATAGTGCCATTGTCAATTAATTCCAACTACACTTTCTTCCATCTTTTACTAGTGCAACCATTTCTTTAAAACCAAATCTAAGCATTTAATCTCATCAGAATAATGTCATTAAATCTAGCTAGACCCATTTCAAGTTGCAGGGATTCTTTTGAATTCTGTGTTGCTCTGGAATGTTAGCTATCGACCCCTCCCAGCTTTGTGTCATCTCCTTGACAAAAGTCTAAGGAGAGAAATAAAACTTGGTAGATGTAGGCGCCTCCCTGTATAATTCATCAAGTGCTGGGAGAACAATTAGTGCTAGTGGATACTTAGGATAATAGAATTAAAGCTGGAAGGAACTTTGGAGGTCACGCAGTCCAGTTCCCTCCTTTTATAGATGAGAAAACTGAGATTCAGGAGGATTTAATTTTTTTTTTTTTTTTTGCATCATACTCTCTTCTAGGTATAGGTATCCCAGAATTTCAGTTCTAGACTCACCCAGGTGGATTAACTCTCAGGAAGAGAAGGGGCCCCCTGGTCCGTGGGAATATTTGGATGGAAAAGTCAGTCCATGCTATATTATATATTTCCACTGAGGTCTTTTGTGTGCGGTTTGCCCCATGTCAGCCATTGACCCCAAGACTAGGGCCCCTGTCGACGATCACTCTTTCCTCTGCTTCTTTGAAGAGCAGACCCACAGGCAAACTCAAGCCCCAACTTTTTTTTTTTTTTTTTTTAATGATTTTTATTGTATATTTTTAAATAATATTATCCCTTGTATTCATTTTTCCAAATTATCCGCCCCCTCCCTCTACTCCCTCCCCCCGATGACAGGCAATCCCATACATTTTACTTGTGTTACAATATAACCTAGATACAATATATGTGTGTAAATACCATTTTCTTGTTGCACAATAAGCATTAGATTCCAAAGGTACATGTAACCTGGGCAGACAGATATTAGTGCTAACAATTTACATTCATTTCCCAGTGTTCCTTCTCTGGGTGTAGCTACCTCTGTCCATCATTGATCAACTGGAAGTGAGTTGGATCTTCTTTATGTTGAAGATTTCCACTTCCATCAGCATACATCCTCATACAGTATTGTTATTGAAGTGTATAATGATCTTCTGGTTCTGCTCATTTCACTCAGCATCAGTTCATGTAAGTCTCTCCAGGCCTCTCTGTATTCCTCCTGCTGGTCATTTCTTACAGAGCAATAATATTCCATAACCTTCATATGCCATAATTTACCCAACCATTCTCCAACTGATGGACATCCATTCATCTTCCAGTTTCTAGCTACAACAAAAAGGGCTGCCACAAACATTTTGGCACATATATGACTCTTTCCGCTCTTTAGTATTTCTTTGGGATATAAGCCCAGTAGTAGCGCTGCTGGGTCAAAGGGTATGCACAGTTTGATAACTTTTTGGGCATAGTTCCAAATTGCTCTCCAGAATGGCTGGATTCTTTCACAACTCCACCAACAATGCATCAGTGTCCCAGTTTTTCCACATCCCTTCCAACATTCATCATTATTTGTTCCTGTCATCTTAGCCAATCTGACAGGTGTGTAATGATACCTCAGAGTTGTCTTAATTTGCATTTCTCTGATCAATAGTGATTTGGAACACTCTTTCATGTGAGTGGAAATAGTTTCAATTTCTTCCTCTGAGAATTGTCTGTTCATATCCTTTGACCATTTATCAATTGGAGAATGGTTTGGTTTCTTATAAATTAGGGTCAGTTCTCTATATATTTTGGAAATGAGACCTTTGTCAGAACCTTTGCTTTTAAAAATATTTTCCCAGTTTGTTACTTCCCTTCTAATCTTGTTTGCATTAGTATTATTTGTACAGAAACTTTTTAGTTTGATGTAATCGAAATCTTCTATTTTGTGATCAATAATGATCTCTAGTTCTCCTCTGGTCATAAATTCCTTCCTCCTCCATAGGTCTGAGAGGTAGACTCAAGCCCCAACTTTTTACACGGGCCCACATCCTGCCCTTCTTCGAGTTTGTTTTCCAATGTGATGTGAGCATAGGCAGCAACCCAGAATCACACAACCCCCTTCCACACACACTGTGTGGGGGAGGAATAACTAACCAAAGACAGCCTTCAAGCCCACTGTGAAAAAAAGTGTGAGATTTATGTTCTTAATAACTCCATGCTCCGGTCACAGTTGTCTTGGGTGGTGAAAATGAAGGCCTCTTTTGCATTTTTTCCTCTTTAGCCTGGAGGGAATCATTTCTTTGTGAGCCTGAGAGGGCTGCCATGTTTCACCTGCCCCATCCATCTAAGCAATTGCAAATTGCATATCCAACAAGGTTGCTCACGCTATAGCAAATTGCTTGGGTGTCTGCTGCAATCTACTTTTTAATGGAGTGATTTGGACTTCAATCGAGCTCGGAAATGAAGTGTCTTGGGAGGTGGAGAAAATGGGGGGAGTCCGGAGACTATTGCTGTGCACCTGAGGCCCGGTGTTCTACCTGGCAGGGGTGCTGAGAATCAGAGCAATAACGCTAACGGGAATATACTCTATGAGATGGAGAGCTTTTAAAATATGGAGATATTAACGGAGGAGATGAGAACCCTGTGGAAACAGGAGGAGGGGCAAGTCTTCCTCATCATCCCTGCTGCTGCTGTTGCCCAAGAGCTTCTGAGGATGCCTTTAATAAGCTTGCATCCTAATATTTTGGTTCAATTCCAAAAGTTATGTGCCAGGCACTACGTTAGGTACTGAGATCTTGTTGGATTTTCTGCAAAAAAAGGGGGGGCGTTGTAATTTCTTTTTCTAGCTCATTTTACAGATGAGGAAACTGAGACAAATAGGGTGAAATGACTTGCCTGGGATCACACAACTGAATAACAGATTTCTTGACTCTCTATTCATTATATCCCTTAGTCGCTCAAAACAGAAAAGAGCAATAATGCCAGGAAAAGCAACCTTTTCCCAGGACTATTCTCTGAATTCCATTGAAAAAAGATGAGCATGGTTGATAGGAAAATATGTTTTTTTTTGTGACTTCACATATATAATCAATATGTTGCTTGTCTTCTCAAGGAGTGAAGGAGGGAGGATGAATTTGTAACTCAAAATTTCTTAAAAATGAATGCTAAAATTTTTTTCTACATGTAATTGGGAAATATTTAATGAAATTAAATATATTAAAAATCAATAGACATAAGAATTTTAACAAAAAGATGAGATGATAATGATGATAGCAAAGATAAAACCGGTAGCAGAGAGTACTTTTACATTTGCCAATGCTGGCCCATCCATGCTCTTGCCTTACATCTTATATCTGTCTTTTATCTGTCTCCGATCGTGCTTTCCTAAGTTTAGAGCTATAAATCCAGGGCACTGGGATATATGACCTTGAAGGGCTATTCTTTCCCTAAATCTGGGAATTGTGATCTCATAATCATTCAGCTCAGAAACTCCAAATGTCCAGAGCTATAGGATTTCAGATTTAGAGCTGGGAGGGCCAGCTTGATTTGCCCAAAAGTCAGGGTAGAAGCAGCAAAGCCAGGTTTGGAACCCATGACATGAGTGGTGTAAGTGTCTCTTACCGTAGGCCATCTCCTGCCCTGCTTCCCAGCTGCTGTGAGCCTGCCACCTCCTGTCCTCTCAGCCTTGGTCCACACCCAGCCTGGGATCCAGCCAAACCCATGTCCTTGCTAGTCTTCCTACACTTTACTCTGTGACCTATCTGCCTTGGCAGTGGCTGCTTCCTGCGCCAGCCATAATGGCCTTTTCTCTTCTCCTCCACTTAGGATCTCTTATTTCTAGCAAAACTCAGTGTTGATGTTGCCTTCTCTAGGAAGTCTTTCCTGATTTTCCTCCCCAAATGTATATATCAGTTTTGGCAGCTGTGTGGCCCATTGGCTAAAGCTCTGGATGTGGACTCATCAAGATCTGAGTTCAAATCCAGCCTCAGATACTTTCCAGCTTTGTGACCCTTAACAAGTCATTTAATCTCAGTTTTCTCATCTATAAAATGGGGATAATAATGGTACCTACCTCCTAGGCTCGCTGTGATGAACAAATGAGAAATGTGTTCTTTATGCACATGTGCTCTTGAGGGGCAGCTTGGTGGCACAGTGGCTAGAACCCTGGAATCAGGAGGACCAGAGTTCAAATGCAGCCCTGATTGCCTCAAAAAAAAAAAAAAAAGTTATATAGACTAAATGTAAATCAACACGTGTTCTATTCACTTTTTTTTCTTTTTCATATCTTTTTCTCTCGTGATTTTTTCCTTTTGTTCTGATTTTTCTCTCAGCATGACTCATAAAGAAATATATATTAAAATAATTAATGTGTATATATAACCAGAAAAAAGAGAAAGCAATAAAAAGAGGGGAAAGTATTATAGAAATGTTAGATGTTATTCTGCGTATATGTCTATGTGTATGTATACCACACATACATATTTCCATGTGAACATGTAATCTCATGTGGAATGTAAATTCCTTGAAGACAGGGACTGTTTTCTATGACTTTGCATTCCTGTGATCTGAACATAGTGTAAGTGCTTATCAAGCGCTGTAGATGAGCTAATTCATCCCCTTATTTGCTATTGCTCTCATTACAATGTAATAATACTGATTGCTTAGATGTTTACATGTTGCATCTCCTTCCAGATCAGGAGATTCCAGGTTTGATTCCTGGCTGTCTCGGCGGTCTGAAGTCGTATTTCCTTCCAGTAGAAGGTAAGCTCCCCAAGGGCAGAGATTGCTCAGTTTTAATCTTTTCCCTCCCATCCACCCTCGCTCAAGGCCTTGTACATCTTAGATATTTAACGCCTTTTAGAAAGCCTTAGCTTTGCTCATAAAATGCTTGAGCATGTTGTCAATTCCCATACTTGTTTAAAGTGGATTAATCAAGATGGAAGTAGCAGAAACCCGGGGCTGTAGGCCTCCCTTTGCCCCTCATAGTCTACATAACCTTCCATGATCTTTGATGACTCACCGTCTGTCTTAGGCCTTAGCTTCTCCTCTATAAAAAGGCAGTTGCTCTCTCTCGGGTCCCTTTCAGCTCTGAAATTCTGAGTCATCTTGATAGATGGAGAAAAACCCATTATCTTTACTGTGCTTCTGACTTTGAATCACAGAGCACAAAATTGTCTGTTTTCACCCAACTGCGGGTCCAAGAGGTCAGGATTGAAACCTGGGGTGTTTTTGAAATGTCGTGTAGTTTGATGATAATAATAAAAATAGCTAAAATTCTTCTAGCACTTACTATGTGTTAGCCGCTGTGCTAAGCACTTTATAAATATGTCATTTGATACTTACAACAACCCGGGCTGGTAGGTGCTGTTGGTAATCTTATTTTGCAGATGAGGAAACTGAGGTAAACTGAGGTTAAGTGACCTGCCCAGGATCATCCAGCTAATAAGAATTTAAAGCCAGATTTGCACTCATGTCTTTTTTTTTTTTTTTTATGAGATTCTTTTTATATATATACATAGTATTTTTTTAAATAGTATTTTCCCCCTAGTTACATGTCAAGAAAACTTTTAGCATTCATTTTTACAAGATTTTGATTTCTCTCCAACTCTTCTATAAGAATAATATAGTAAGGGGGCAGCTAGGTGGCGCAGTAAGTAGAGCACCAGCCCTGACCTCAGACACTTAATACTTCCTAGCTTTGTGACCCTGGGCAAGTCACTTAACCCCAAATGCCTCAGAAACAAAAAGAATACTATAAGAAATGTCTCACTTAACTAGTCTTTGTACAAAGGATCTATAGGCACTAGTTAGGACTGAGGAAATTGAGATTTGATTAGCTATTCAGGAGCTACAGAGAAAGAGACTCACTTTTATTTCATTCACCTCCTAACTCCTTTTCTTGCCAAATAACTTCCTCTGTGTCCTCTGATCTGAAATGAGAGCCTGTCCAACCCTAAGGCTTATGTTTCTCAATTCCTTGTTCTTACTTGTGGGTAATTATATAATAGGCATGTGTCTGGAGTGATGTAAACATTTCCTCTTTTACCCTTAATTCTGCCCAAAACTGTAGGGGGGAAAAGGGGACAGAATTCAGAAAAACACGGAATGTGAGGTCTAGGAGAGACCTTTCACCTTGGAGGGACCTTAGAGTGTAAAATGTCAGAGAGGGGATTGATCTTAGAACAAAAAGTCACAGCTGGAGGTTAGCTCAGAACTGGAAGCATCAGAGCTGAAGGAGGAACTTTTAAATTGAGGATATCAGAACACGGATGGACTTTAGAACCCAGGACCAGGGACAGCTACATGATGTGGTGGATAGAGCTGCAGCCCTGGAGTCAGCAGGACTTGGGTTCACATGTGGCCTCGGACATTTACTAGCTGTGTGATCCTGGGCAAGCCCCTTAACTCTGCCTCCAAACCAAGCAAACCACAGACCACAGAGAAGTCCCACTTTTTCTCTTTCCAGGGGAGGAGCTGAGGCCTAAAAGGAAAAGACTGAATTGTTCAAAGTTCTACATTTTTTTTAAAATCAACAAACCAAGAGTTGTAGAGATGGGATCCCAGCCTTAGATCCCCTTCTGAGTCCTTTTGTCGCTCTGGACTGCTCTGGGAATTGCATCCCAAGAGTCCTTTCACAGAGGAAGGAACGAGCCCCAAAAGGGGAAGCAGGAACTTTCTTGCTGAGGTCCTACGGCGGGTTCCTCATGTTCTGGCAGATGCCCAGACTTCAGCTTCTAGCAGGTCTCTGAAGGGATTTCTGAGATTCTTTCCCAATGTCGATTACTCATCTTATGACTGACTCCCAGCACACAGAGCGGGGATTGAACCAAGCTTTCCTTTGTGTTCCTGTGGCTAAAGGTCACAGAATTGCTAAAGCTCAGAGTGGGAGGATCCTCTGTGGCCTTGTCCCCAATACCTGACTAAGAGTCCCCAGCACAGACCCTATGGCCAGACAGCCTCAGACAAAATTTTGACCTCCTATGAGGGAGACTGCACTCCCTCCCCAGGCAGCTCATGCTTCTCTTGGGCAACCTAAGGTGGCCCATGGATAGAGGGCTGGGCCTGGGGTCAGGAAGATGAATTCCAATGTGACCCAAGACTCTAAGTAGCTGTGTGATCTTAGTCAAATCACTTCACTCTGTTTGCCTGTTTCCTCATCTGTAAAATGAGCTGGAGAAGGAAATGGCCAATGACTCTCATTTCTTTGCTAAGAAAATGCCAAATGGGGTCACAGAGGGTTAGACACAACTGAATAATAGCAGTAAACCTCCTTTCTGTGCCTTCTTCATCTTAACCCCTAGCTCTGCTCTCAAAGACCATCCAGAACAAGACTTGCTCCTTTGCAGCTCCGGTTAGTGCTTAGCATTAAGTACTTGTTGACTGATCCGTGGTCCATACTATAGGCCTTCAAACATTTGAAGGCAGCTCTCTGGCAGCTTCTAGGAAACACCTAGAAGTCAGTCCTGCCTTAGATGCTTAACAGGAGTGTAACTCTGGGCAAGTCCCTTCTAGCCCCTTTCCCTCATCTATAACATGAGGGGTTTAAGTAGCTGACCTGTGAGATCTCTTCCATTTCTAAATCAAGGATCCAGTGAATATTCGCCTCTTTCCTGAGCCTTGACAATGTTGAACACTCTGCTTCTTGATACTCACTTCTCTAGAGTTTGGGACTTTCCTATTCCTTGTTCTCCTCCTGAGTCCCTGACTGCTCCTCTGTCTCATTCCAGGAGTCCTAAGTGTTCTCTCATAGGCCCTCTTCTCTTCTCTATACTATTTTGCTTGGTCTTCTCATGAGCTCCCTGGTCATCTCAGCTCCCGTGGATTTAATTATCTCTGCTGATGATTCTCAAGTCTATCTTTCCTGCTCCATCTCTTTGCTGAACTCCAATCTCACATCTCCAAATGCCTTTCAGACATCCTGAACAAGATGTGCAGTAAAAATCTCAAACCCAACATGTTCAAAATGGAGCTCATCTTTTCCCCAAAACCCACTCCCTTCCTACCTTCCCTATTATTCTAGCAGTCCCTCAGGCTTGCATCCTGGGAGTCATCTTGGACTCTTCACTGTCTCTCCACTTCTCCATAGTTAAACTGTTGCCAAAGACTGTGTATTTTAGTCCATTTCACCTTTGCAACACCTTGTTGATTTCACCTCTCTATAGCATCTGTTGTCCATTTCACCTTTGCAACATCTCTTGTTGATTTCACCTCTCTGTAGCATCTGTTGTCCATTTCACCTTTGCAACATCTCTTGTTGATTTCACCTCTCTACAACATCTCTTGTCCATTTCACCTTTGCAACATCTCTTGTTGATTTCACCTCTCTGTAGCATCTGTTGTCCATTTCATTTTTGCAATACCTCTTGTTGATTTCATCTCTGTTTCATCTCTCATCATTTTCACCTGAATACCTTGCTGTTCTTCTCTGACTCTGCTCCTATCCTGGAACCGACCCTCATCATCTCCAGCCTGGACTATTGCAACAACTGCTGGTAGGTCGGCCTGCTTAAAGTCTTTCCATGCTCCCCTCCATCCTCCATTTTTTCCCAAAGCACAGATCTGATCATGTAGCCCTCCTACTTAATAAGTGCTGGTGCATCTCTGTTGCCTCCAGAATAAAATATAAAATCCTGTTTGGCATTTATATTCATTGATAACCTACTCATCCTCCCCCACTACTTTTACACCTTATTTTCCTATAACCTTCAGTCCACTGAACAGCCTCCTGATTGTTCCTCGAATATTCAGTCTCTTGTTTCTGGACGTTCTCTTGGCTGTCCCCCTACCTGGAATGTTCTTCTTCCTTATCTCTGCCTTCTGCCTTCCTTCAAGTCCCACTAACCTTCCATCTTCTATAACTTTTCATCTTTCCTTTTTTGTTATTTCCTATAGTTTTCTTGCCTATAGCTTTTTTGTACATATTTTTGCTTGTCTTCTTCATTCCATTGTAATTTCTTTAAAGGCAGGGACTGTCTTTTGCTTCTTTTTGTTTCCCCAGCACTTAACACCGGGCCTGGTTTTTAGTGGGCATCGGTAAATGCTCATTGCTTATATTTTCATTTCCATAATCAATGGCATAAGCTCCTCCAAACCAAAGAATTTGGGGGCATGAATTCAAAGCCCTTCTCTTGACTGGTTTCCTCCTTTTGCATCCTCTAAAGGTCTGCAGTTTCCTTCTTAAAAATGTGGCTCCAGGAATGGACGTGATATTCTAAATGTGGCCTGATAGGGCAGAACACAGATCAGAGCTTCTTATCTTTTGTTTGGTGGAGGTCTTGGGTAGTGTCTGGTGAAGCTGTGTCCCCCTTTCAGAACCATGTTCTTAGAGGCAATAAAAAAAATACATAGAATTAAAAAGCAAACCAATTTTATTGAAGTGAAGTTAGAAAAAAAAAATTTAAATTAAGAACTCCTAGATAGAAGGACCATCATTACCTTGGCAGTCAGCCCATTAGTGCATTTCCCTTTCTTCCTCTACCCCTAGCTATTTATTCCTTTGTTTGAATCTCTGGTCTCCTTTCTTCATTGGAAGGTGGGGGCAGGGGTTCTGAGAGCTTGCATGGTCCGAAGGGAAAGGAAGGGCAGATGAGCAAGGATTTGTTCAGGTGGAGCTGTGCACAGATGCCTCTCCAGAGCTCTGAGTCATCCAAGGGCCTCCCCCAGCTCTCCTCATTTCAGGATTTCTGATCATAACCTATTCTGTGGTGAGCTTTGTAAGCCGTATGTCCCATGTCTGCCTGGCTCGTTTTCTAAGCAGCTGTAGTGGTTTTAATATTTTCTCTGGAATAGGAGGCCTGGGACACGGTGTATTCCATGCCCAGCAAAGCTGCCTTCATCCTTTCAGATGAGACAATATTTGAAAAGCAGTTAGCAGAGAGCCTGGAGCTTAATACATGTTTGTTCTCTTCCCCCTATTCTTTTCAATTCAGTAAACATTTATCAGGTATCTAACTCCGTATTGAATTTAAAATCACCCAAAGACAATGAAAAATGAATGAATAAAAAAGCATTTATTAAGTACTTGCCATACTTAAGCTGGGAATCCAAATGCATAAGTGAGGTATAGTCTTTGCTCTCAAAGATTGCTTTTTAATAGTGGGAAGTGATATGTTCAGAAACCCATATATTGTGCAGTAATAGTGAGAGAGGTAACCCCAAGGATGGTGATCACATCACAGACCTAGGTTAGATTGGCTTCAGGCCCCATACTGTTGGTTACTCTTACATGTGAGGTCTTTCCTCATTCCCTCTCCTAGATTCCTCCTAATTACCTCTCCTCAAATTCTCTTGTATCTTATACTGATCTTTGAGGGTGTATATAGTTTCCACAGATAACACCTAATAGCCTTTTGAAGACTTTTGAAAAGACTTTCCCCATCCCCACCTTTGTGCTTAACAAAGGCAGCAAGATGCTTTAGTGGACCTAGAATCAGATTCACATACTTCTTATCTGTGTGATTCTAGGAAAGCCTTGTTTCCTGATTTCTTCTTTCTTTCCCTCCCTCCCTCTATTCCTCCTCTCCTCCCTTCCTCCCTTCCTTCCTTCTGTTCTCCCTCCCTCTCTTCTTCCCTCCCTTTTATCTTTCATTCCTACTTCCTTTCTTCCTTTCCCCTTCCCTTTCTCCCTCCTTTTCTTCCTATCTCTTTCCCTCTCTCCCTTTTCCTCTCTTCCTTCCTTCCCCCTGGCTGGGACTTCTTGACTGACTGATTTGGTTTTCCACAATAGAATACAAACTCCTAGAGGGCAGGAACCATTATGGGCTGTTTTGTATCTCCCAACTTTGTAGTCCATGAAGTTCTTGAGCCACGATTCTCTGACAGTTCCTAAATGGACAGACCTGGACAGGGAATGAGCAGGTCTGGATGGGTCAGTCTGAATAGTTGGAGGAAATACTCAACTTGTTGATTCATGAATCAATTGAACAAAAAATGAGTAAGATTTTAAAAGACTGAGATCATAAATATGCAGGTATACAAGATGTCATATGTCTTAAGGTTTAAATCATGGCTTGAAAGATGGTTGCTGTTCAATCATTTTTCAGTTGTGTCTGACTCTTCATGACTCCATTTGGGGTTTTCTTGGCAAAGCTACTGCAGTGGTTTGGCATTTTTTTTCTCCAGATCATTTGACAGATGAGGAAACTGAAGTAAAACAGGGTAAAGTGATTTGTCCGAGGTCACACAGCTCATAAGTGACTAAGGCTGGATTTGAACTCAAGGAGATGAATCTTCCTGATTCCAGATCCAGTGCTTTGTGTACTATGGTGTTCCCTAGTTTTCCTGTGGACAAGAATAACTCCCTTGGCTACCTCTGGAACAGGCTCTGACTCAGCATTTATTTCTGTAAAATTGCTGAAAATCAAGATTTGATTAGTTTTGTTTTTAATTGTCCAGACTTAAGTGGAGGAGATTCAACTGCAAAAGCACATCATGGTTGGAGAGCAAGCAGCTTTTTAAACATTGACGCATCTCTGAGCTTTCCCTTCCTTTTGTTGGCTTTAGTCTTGTCTTATAGACTCCTGTTTTCCTAATCTGTGCCCCTCAGCATCATTCCCAGCTTCTTCCTTTGGAGGATTGTGCCCAGCCTTCCCTGGAGCTATGTGCTGATGGAGCCCCTCCCTTCCCAGTGATTGGTCCTTGTGTCTTGGAGAACCTCAGGGCCCGACTGGGATGTCTCTGGGTCTCATCTCTCCCATCAAGGACTTAGGCATTGGGGACCTGCTCCAACTATTCGTATCGCCCACAGTGCCCAGACTTGGGGCCTGGCATTCAGTAGGTGCTCACCAGATGTTTGTTGGATGAATGGATGACTACGGGGCACCCAGAGGATTATACAAATCAAACTCTGCCCATCTGTTCCTTCTGCCACAAGTTAGAGTCATTTGGGAAGAACATGAGGATGCATCAATGAGTAGTAGTTACCCTAGCACTGAATCCCAGATTGGGGCGGAGGCCCAGAATTGCGGCAGAGTCCTGTCTGCCTCAAAACTGTTGGAGGTCCATGCTGCCAGAGCCTCCAGAGCCACTCTCCCTTTGCCTCTTAGTTTTTCTGGCCTCCACAGGACAGCACTGTACCTAACTGAGCTCTCTTATCCCCACCGAGCCTTCTCCACAGCAGCATCGGCTCTCGTGAGTGGCCCCTTGGACCTCACTGTTTCCAGCTGACACCGAGGGTGCAGGCCATTCAAAATGTCAAAGCATTTTCATACAAACTAAGATATTAGTAACACATTTCCCCTTGTGGTTCTGAGCTTGACTTTTTTTTTTTACCCAAGTACAAAATTGACTTTTCCTGCTTCCTGAATTTGGTCCCCAGGTTTCAGCTTGTGGAGACTTTTTTGGGTTCTTCCCCTCACATCCCACCTGCTAGCCAGTCCTTCTTTCTTCTCCCTTTAGATTTTCTTAGAATCAGGACTCGCAAGCACCAATGTTCTCCATAGGCCTTGCCTGACCCAGACCTAGAGACTACTGCTGCAAGGTTGTTTTGAGGATCAAATAAGATATTTGTAACGAGCCTGTGAGTGTTTTATAAATGCTTTTTCCCCTTTCCTTCCCACTTTTCCTCAGTAAATATATTTATCTGGTACTTACTTATATGTATATGTATATTGTTTTCCCTAGGAGAATTTAAGTTCTTTAGGACAGAAACCATTACAATTCTTAGTATCCTGAGCCTCTCAACAGTACCTAGCACATCTCTTGGGTGATTACAAGTGCTTGTGAATCAGATTGTCCATGTAGAAATTGCTTAGAAATCTTACCTCTCTTCATCCAAGGCTGCGCAGCACAAGCCTTGGTGGTTGGGCACTGGCCTTAGAGTTTCAGCCCTGCCTCTCTGGGTCTCATTTCCTCATCTCCCCCAAAGTGAGGGAGTGGTGGACTTGTCAGTTCTATGATCTGGGTTTGATATTGATTGTGGGTCTTAGACTCTGGGATCTTAGCAGAGTCCCTTCTCCTGCTCCTCAGGTACACTGGGACATCACCTTCCCTGTGACTCGGATCCTTCTTGAGGACAAAGGACAAAAATCACCTGGAAAGGGAGGGGCCCCATCTAAAGCAGAGGGTCACACTCTGGGATCACCGATCTGTAAGGATCCCAGTGCTGACTTTGTTTTAAAGAGCAACATGATCCGGGTTTTATTATATTTTTATTAATTTTATTAAGTATTTCCCAATGACATTTTAATCCAGTTCAGGCCATACCTGGGAGTGTCGGGGGCTGGATGTGCCCCACAGGCTAATGGAAGAGTTGTATAGCTCTGGTCTGCTCGGACCACACAGGTGGGATTCTGCTCAGCCCGTCCTTCCTTACAGATGGGGCTTTACAGGGCTCCTTCAGCCTTCTTTCCAAAAGCCCTTCTCCCCTCCATCACTCAGGGGAAGATAATTTTCTTGTGATGTGTTGCTGCTAAAGTGAGAGGGGATCTGCCATATTGAAGACAAGATGTAGAGATAGATGTGTGAGAAAATGTAAGGGGCAGCCAGGTGGTGCAGTGGATAGAGCACTGGCCCTGGAGTTAGGAGGCCCTGAGTTCAAATCTGGCTTCAGACACTTAACTAGCTATTAAGTGCCTCAAAAAAGAAAAGAAAAGAAACTCTGATGTGTCCCCCAGAATTGGTTTCTGTGTTGTCTGTGTAATATATCCTTTTAGTAGTTTCATCCTGTACAGAATACAGCAGTATCCTTTGGAGATATACAAAGGATCTTTTTCTTTCATTTTTAAAAAGTTAAGCAGGAAAAATCTGGGTGTGAATTGTTTTTCAGGCTTTTCTTGACTCCATTTGGGGTAATGGAGAATTACTGGAGTGATTTGCTGTTTCCTTCCCTGGTTCATTTTACAGCTGAGGAAACTGAGGCAAGCAGGGTGAGGTGACTTTCCCAGGGTCACACATCTAGTATCTGTTGCTGGATTTGAACTCAGGATTTTCTGACTCAAGACCCATCCACTGCACCACCTAGTTGCCTGAAGAAGAAACCTCAGTTTCCCTTATAAACATTATTTCTAAGGAAAAATCACATTCAACCTAAGACATTTTCATTCTTTTTTTTTCCCCCCTGAGGAACTTGCCCAGGGTACACAGCTAGGAAGCATTAAGTGTCTGAGATTTGAACTCAGGTCCTCCTGACTTCAGGGCTGGGGCTTTAGCTGCTCCCAACCTAAGACATTTTATAGAGCTTTTTATCTTGTTCATGTTTTACTGTTGGTCTTTTAGATATGAGTGTTTCTCTATATATACGTATTCTATGTTTTATATATATATATATATGTACATATATATACATATATATATGTACATATATATACATATATATATGTACATATATATATAATATAGTGAATATATATATTATATAGTGGAAGAGAAATAATAGCCATATGTATATACATCTGTGTACATACCTGCATATATGCATACATCCAGAGACACATACCTACATGGAGGTGCACCTTATTCCTTTTACTATGTGTATTTATATATAATTGTTTTCTTCCATCATTTCAGTTAATTCTTAGTGACCCTTTTTTGGCTTTAAAAATACTGGAGAGGTTTGCCATTTCCTTCTCTAGCTCATTTTACAGATGAGGAAATTGAGGCAAACAGGGTGAAGTGACTTGCCCAAGGTCACACAGCTTTCTCTAGCTCATTTTACAGATGGGGGAATGTGTGTGTGTGTGTGTGTGTGTGTGTGTGTGTGTGTGTGTGTGTGTGTGTGTGTGTGTGTATACACACACACACACACATATAATATATAGGTGAATACCTACACACACACACACACACACACACACATACACATTTACATGCATACATGTTTTTCTCTTCCCTTCTGTCTTGACTCTTGGCTTCCCAACAGAACCTTCCTTGGATCCAAGAAGTGAGCAGGTCTCGTAGTAACGCCCCATCCCACCTTCATAGGCATCTCTCTCCAAGTCTCTGACCCAGTGGTCACCCCACTGGCCCAGGTTCTGAAGGTTTCCATGACGTTTTCACTGATGTTGTGGTTGGGGGTTTTTCTAGGAGCGTTACTCACCAAAAGCATGGTGATGACTATGTCCGTTGGTCAGAAGTTTCACTTCTCTGAGACTTCCTTCATGGGACTCTGCAGGATTGTCTGTGCCTCTGTGTGATGGGGTGGAGCGAGGTGATGGGGGAGAGAAGGATGGGAAGGAAGGATAGAGAATCAGTTCATGATTAAGCAGGGCTGAGCTGTCTTTTTTAAGAGTAAGAAGAGAAATCAGGTGGTAGAACTGGAAGGCACCTAATACTCATCTAGTCCAACCTTTCATTTTTTTTTTACAGATGAGGAAACTGAGGCCCCAAATGTTATCTCAGCAAGCATTTAGTCTACAAGCATTTATTAATCACTTACTATAAACCTAAGGATTACCAACGAAGGCAGTATCAGTCTGCTCTTTTTTTGTGTCCAGGAGCCCATGGGCAATTTGGTGAAGTGGACTTCTGCTCAAAATCCTGTTTTTAAATGCATAAAATGCATGAAATCAGACTTCAGAGGAAACCAATTATATTGAAATTGTTGTGTCTTTTTAATTAAATATTTATTTTTTGAATTACACATAAAAACAATTTTTAAACATTCTTTTTTTTTAAATTGTGAGTTTCAAATTTTCTCCTTCCCTTTGTTCCCCCTCCCTGAGATGATAAGCAATTTGATAAAGATTACACAGGTTATATATGTGTAATCATGTAAAACATTTCCATATTAGTCATGTTGTGAAAGGAAACAGACAAAAAAACATTAAAAAGGAAAATAATCTGCTTTGTTCTGTGCTCAGATTCTATCAGTTCTCTCTCTGGAAGTCAAAATCATTTTTGATCAAAGATCTTAAATCATTGAAATGCTGAGAATAACTAAGTCATTCAGAGTTACCACTACTGTTACCGTGTACAGTGTTCTGGTTCTGTTCACTTCATTTTGCATCAGTTCATATAAGTCTTTCCAGGTTTTTCTGAAACCATCCCTTCATCATTTCTTACTGCACAATAGGGTCCCATCAGAATTATATACTATAATTTATTCAGTCATTCTCCAGTTGATGGGCATCTCTCCAGTTTCCAATTCTTTGCCATCACAAAAAAAGAGCTGCTATAAATAGTTTTTTGTAATATAGGTCCTTTTCCCTTTAAAAAAAAATATATATATCTTTAGGATACAGGCCTAGGAGTGGTATTGCTGGTCAAAGGATGGGTACAGTTTGGTTGCTCTTTGGGTGTAATTCCAAATTATTTTCCAGAATGTTTGGACCAGCTCATAATTCCCCAGCACTCTGTTAGAGTCCCAATTTTCCCACATCCCTCCCCTCAACATTGGCCATTTTTTTTTCTGTCATATTAGCCAATCTGATAAGTGTGGGACGGTACCTCAGAGCTCAACCAAGATAATATTCTTTCAACCAATGTAGCCCTCAGAGTGAGCATTTGTAAAGTGAGCGCTTGGGTGGTGCAGTGGATGGGCAGCTAGGTGGCGCAGTGGATAGAGCACCAGCCCTGAATTCAGGAGGACCCGAGTTCAAATCTGGTCTCAGACACTTAACACTTCCCAGCTGTGTGACCTTGGGCAAGTCACTTAACCCCAGCCTCCCCCAAAAAAAAATCAGAACAAAAGGGAAAAAGCACGAGAAAGTTCAGATCTGCTCTCAGATACTGTGTGACCCTGGACAAGTCACTTCATCCTGTTTGTCTCATCTGTAAACTGCCTCAGTTTCCTCATCTGTAAAATGAACCAGAGAAGGAAATGACTAGTATCTATTTATCTGCCTAGAAAACTCCAAATGGGGCCATGAAGAAGAATCAGTCACGACCAAATGCACAAAAAGTTAAATAAGGCATGATCCCCTTCTTCAGTGAGAGCATCGCCCAGCAGGGAGAATTAGGTAACAACAGACCCACAGTGTGACTAGGGTTAAAGCTTCCACGTTCACTAACAGGAGTAAATGTGCATGGGATTCTTGTGTGCAAGGCGGGTTTGGTTGTGCTTCCTTCCCAAGGATCCCAGGGCACTGACCTGCCTCCTGAGGGAGCTGGGCCGGCGGAGGGTGGGGCTTTCAGAGTTGGGTGGACTGGCTTTATTTACTTACTCATGTATGTATTTATTTATAAAGCATTTTTTAAAGGGCACATTCCTATCCAGCAATGCTGGAGATTAATTGGCAGGTCACATGGTTCTGAGAAGCTCAGGCCTGGTAATTCATTTAAAAGACATTTTTCTTTTTTAATTTAATGGAGGAAATCATTAGCAGGGAAATTGGTAGAAACTGATTTATACTGGTTTTCTGAGGGTAGTGGAAGGAAGGAGGCAGAAGCCCAAGAGGAACACGGTTCTAATTGCAGTTGTTCTGGAAATCTGTCCGTCTGGTCTTCCCAGAAACCTCAGTGGACCGGGCAGATGCTTCAGACTGGAGTTCAGCCCCTTTGTGACCTAAAACCATTTTCTTCTGCTGCATGGAGCTGAAGGAACCTCTGCAGCCATCTGGCTCAGTGTCCCCATTTTACAGATGAGGAGACTTTTCTAACTCTCCCAGATCCTCTTCTTCATTATATTAACCAAAAGCAGTGCAGTAGAGTGGGTAGAGCCCACGATGGAGCCTGAGCAGGGGGCTTGCTATCTCAGATACTTACGCTCTGGCTGAGCTTGAGCGTGTCATTTCACATCTCTGGCCCAGGATCTGAATGTGCTCCCTTTTGGGGGCCGTAGGCCGGGTCTTCCCTCCTGCTTCCAGGGGGCGATGGTGACGCATGAGTGACGGCAGCAGCCCCCAGTTCCAGCCTGCTTAATTCTCGGCCCGGGGAAGCCTTGCTGCCGTGGCCAAGGGGAATGTTAGCCAAAGCTCTCTCTGGTTTTGGGAATCTTCTTCCCTCGCTGTCATTCCCAGGGAAACGAGACCAGGACCCCCAGCCTGGGAAAAGGGCTACGTGCGCCTCTGACTTCATCTGCTTCCAAAAAGCTGCAACTGGGTTCACCCTAAAAATAACCAAACATACAAACAGCTTCGACACGCTGATGTTTTTCATATTGGCAGGCCAGGGAATTTAAAGGTACAGAGGGTTGGTTTGGTTTTTTTCCCCCAAGCTCCCTGGCAGGAGAGGGGACTGGAGCAAGAGGGAGGGGAGAGACCCAGTGGGCTTTGGGGTGGCCGTCTTGGCGTGGAGCTGCTGGACCGGCCTTCAGGAGAGTAAGAGCTCTGCCTTATCCAAGCTTGGACTCTCCCTCAGGGCCTAGCCCAGTGCTCTGCACACAGAGCTCTGCAGACTCAGCTCAAGCATCCCGTGATGATCCCTCCAACTGTCCCTGCCCTTCTCAAATCATTTTATTATTTGTTATATATTTATGTGCCCCCCTCACATGAAGCCTTGCCTGATGACCCAGTAAGGAAAAAGCACAGAGGGAGGAGGGAAGGGAACAAGGATTTTTTAGCACCATAGGTGCCAGGCGCTGGGCTAAGCTCTTTACAAATATTCTCTCTTGTTCTAGAGTAAGAAGTCCTGGGGCTTTCCCCAGCACTCAACAGCTTTATAACTTCAGGCAAATCACTGAACCTCACTTTCTCCCCATTATAAAAGGAAGGAAGCGCTTCCATTAGATGGCCTTCTAGCTTGGGATCTGGAGCCCATCCCGACTCCTCTGTTTGGGGCAGCCGTGGCGGGAATCGTAGATGTTTGTGCCCTGATGGAATGTGACTTCTTGGAGAACAGAGGCTGCCCTTGTCTTTGCTTCCCCAGAATCTCACATAATGGTTGGCATGTATGCAGTAGGTGTTTAATAAATGCTTGCTGGTTGGTTGGTTAATTGGTGGTGGATGTTGTTGTTTTGTCCATTGTTCTCCAAGAGGACCAGGACATCATGGGCAAGTGAATCGAAGTGAGGGAGATCTGGGCAAGGTCATCTACCTCACTTTCCCCTCCAGAACTATCTGGTTCCAATGGCCCGATTGAGTTCAGAACAAATGAAGATGGCCCTGGATGAAATGGAGACCTTGGGTTTTTTAAGATAAGGTCTTCAACAGGTCTCCCTGCACCCATTCAGTGATTAAGGCGAGGTGGCAATTGAGGAAAAGAAACCCCCCCTTTCACCTAGTCCAAAAAAATCTAAATTTGTGAACGAATCTGGGAGGGGAAAGACCCTCAGGGCTTCTGGCCAAGCAGAAATGGCCTGTGGCTTCCATTCAATCTGAATCAACCAGGATCCAAACAGTGGCCCAATGGGGCTTGGCCTGGGACCTCTTAGTGATCAATTAGAACTAGATTGGGTTTTGATTAACAGCTACCTGTTAGGTGGTTAAGTCTTGGGGAATCTGCAGGAGCCCAGAAAGGGGCTCCCAGGATCTAATGGGTCCCGGATCAGGAAGGGCTGAGTTTGAATCAGACCCAGGCTTTCAGCGTCTGTGTGTCCGAGCCCCAGGTACCTCATCCACCATCAGGTGAGAGTGCACAGAGAGGCAATTGACAAACCTTGAAGCAGGATGTCCCTGAATCGCAGAGTTTTCCATTTGGAAGGGACTTCAGAGACCAGCTAGTACAGCCTGTGCTGCCAAATGACATCTATTATTATTCACATGTCTCTGGTGGGGCCATCGGTGTGGAAGGAAATGAGCTTCCTTCCCATGTTCGTCCCTGGGCATCATGGGATCTTCTGGAAAAAGAGCTCCTCGTCTAGCTCTACAGTGTGGGCCTCCTTGCTGTCCCTCACTTTTCCAGTCTGTAAGATGGGTGGGCACTCAGTGACTCCGGGGTGGGAATGAAGGTTTGCAGTTATCCTATGAGCGGTGAGAGGTCAGAGGATGATGGCTGGATGCGCAAAAAACCCCAGGGTTTACAGAAGGAGATGGGGAGCCCCTGGGGACAACTGGAGCCAGAGGGAACTTGGAGCCCCTTCCTTTTGCCCCTGGGAGGAAGCTGCCAGCCGCCCAGCGCGCCAGGCTTCCTGTGTCTCTCTTCACTGTGCCCTCTGAGGAATGCTCCCCGACATCGTGGCTGAGGGGCCACCTAAGGGAGAGCAGTGAGGGGGGAGGAAGGAATAAGTGAGTCATTCCCGCCGCCTGCCTCGGCACAGGCTGAGGGCCTTGTGCAGGAAGCAGCCCTGGCCTTAGGAATCCATCGAGCTGCCTCCGGCCTCTCCCCTGGACACCCCCCTCCCTCATCACAGCCTGGAAAAGGAACAAGTCAAACCCCGACTGGAGGGAGCGGGAGGTGGGGGAAGGGAGGCTGTGGAGCCGAAGCCGGGTCGGGGTGACCATGGGAACAGAACCCCAAGGTTCTGGGACCGCCTGCATCCCACTGGGCCTTGCCCTGACCCCCGCAGCTGTCTATTTTCCTTCCTGGGACGCAGAGTGACTTGGAGCGGAGGCGGCAACGTACGCTCAGTCTGGAGAACTGCGTGGTCGCTGCTGGTCAGTAGCTGCCCGGAAGAACTTCAGCTATGGACAACTGGTCTCAGGCCTTGGAGGCCGTGGTGTCCATCCTGCTAATTTTATATTCAGGCTATCTGAGGTCAGGGCAAGGCAAGGATTTGTGCCTGCCAAGAGGAAGCATTTGGGGTGCTGAGGGAGCCTAGAGATTGGAGCACGAGGCAAAAGCCTGAGACTGCCTGTTGTTCCTTGTTCCCCCCGTGGAAGATGCTGGGCCCGGGTGGAAGAAGGGTGTTCCGTGTTCCCATTGTGGTTTGTGAAATGAAACCCTGGGATTTCCAGCTCCCCCAGACTCTATGGGGCGCCTCCGGTGCCTCAGAAGGCAGTCAGAGCTGGAAGAGACCTTGGCTCAGTACCTACTTTACAGAGCAGGAAACTGAGGCTGAGCGTTTGCCCCAAGTCACCCATGTTCTGAGCAGCCAACTTAGGTTAGGATCACACACTCCACAGGGACTTCTTGGGTATGGTCCGGGACTCTATCCCGTGCGGCGGGAAGCCCCCTTGGTTGGAGTGGTCCTGTAGCCCGCTCCAGACCTTGAGAACCAGCGGGGTCTTCCTGGGCTTCGGTCTATCGGCAGCCCGCAGCTGAGCTTGGGAAGCTTCCTTCCAACTCAGCCAGGCCTCCCGTGTCCACCCAGACATTCCGCAGGTGACCTCAGGAGTTGCTGGGGGAAACAGGAGGGGTTCTAGAAGCAGGGGGTTGGGGAGCCAGGCTGTTATATGGCCTCATTGTTGCTGGGGACAGGCTTGAAGGCCTAGCCCACGGAGTCCGCTCGAGTCAGTGCGCCCTGTTCTGGAGAGGTTCTGATGAGGTTCAGTCCCCTCAGAGGAGCTGCGGTTTAGGCCACGGCCGGCGGTGGAGGGGGTTCGGGGTAAGTGGACAAAGTCGGCATTGAAGGGTGTGGGTTTGTAGGGGATGGTGTGCACCCCCCAAGGCCCAGCAGGGCTTTGGGGAGCGGGAAGGACAGGAGTCGGCTTCGCCGTGGGGATTCTTATTGGCGTCTGCGTCTACGTTCACAGTTGAGCTCCTCCAGTGGGTTTCCCAGTTGGGATGGTTGCTTGTAATTAAAAAGCTCTCGTAATACAATTTGGTCCACCCTGGAGACGGGCAGCTTTGAAGGAAAATTCCCCAAGGAGGGGTTCATGGCAACGCTACTGGTCTCTGGAAAAGTCATTTTAAAAAACAATCAACGAACAGAAGGCGGTCCGTAGGCTCTTGGTTGCCACGTATAAACGGTGTTAACGGCCCAAAGGTTGGGAGTTAGACAGTCTGTTGGGGGCCACCTGTGTGACGGCAGCTAAGATCCTTCTCAGCAGCCTCAGTTTACTCATCTGTAAAATGAGGCGGTTTCAGTAAGACTCCTGGAGGGAACCAAGTCCTCTGAGGCTGAGTTTGGTGCTCGAGAGATGAAGGGTCTTCTCACCACATTCTCCCATCCATGCCAGGCCGTTGGCTTGTTTTTCTTGTAGACGTGCAGCAGCTTAAGCCCCGAGTAGCCATCGTTGGCTGGGATTGGCTTTCCGCCCAGGCTTTTGGCCTGAGCTTCCTTTTCCTGGGAAGGAGGTTCCTCCTCCATCTTCCATCCCATCAAGTCTAGGAAACGAGGCTTTGGAAATCTCCCAAGGCTGGCTCAGCCCAGATCTAAGTGAGGGAGGGGAAACATAAAGGAAAAGTGCTAGCTTTTCTCCTCACCTCTCACCTCCTTCTTCTAAAGAGTCTAATACAGGACGGTAATTCCCAATTTCCAATGACTATTCCATTTTACCGATGAAGAAGCTGAGCCCCAGAGAAAGGAAGGTGCCTTTTCCTGGTCACACAGTCAGAATACGAATCCCTATCTTTCATTCACAGTCAAGCCCAGTTTTCATATGCCATGTCAGTCAGCAGACATTTATTAAGTGCCTACTGTGTGTCAGACATTCTGTGGTGAGCTCATCATTGTTCATCATCCCTGCCCTCGAGGCATGGAAATATTCTATTAAATATGCACAAAATAAATATTTAAATATACAGTGGGGAAGGAGGCTCTATCAAAAGTAAGATCTGGAGAGAAGAGGGGAAAGGAAAGATCTAAGGGGGAAGAAGGGGAAGGGCCCCATCTGGCTGTAAAAGAAACTAAGGTTTGCAACTACTTTTAGGTATGATTTGTTTCTTTTTGGGCAATCTTGACAATCATCAGTCAGTCAACAAGCATTGGTTAAGCATCTGTGCTGGGCTCAGCTGAGGAGACAAGGCAGTAAAGGAACCCCAGTTATGGGGCCCGAGGTGCCAGATGAGGAAGGGGTCTTGGCTGTTCCCTCTGCCCCCATGGGGGCTGGACAAGTTCAGCTCCACACAGCCTAGCACCCAATGACTCCATCTCTTGCTGTTCTTGAGAAGAGTCGAATTATGGGTCAGTGGAGAAGGAAAAAGTGGAGGAGGAGCCAGAAGAGGCTGCGGATAAAAGCTTGATTGGGAGAGGGTGAGTCTGGGGTCTTGGGCTGACTCCTCCCTCCACAGTCTGACAGCAGAGGAGAACCCCTAATAGTGGTGACAAGTAATTAACTTGTTAAGGCTTGTAGTAAGGCTTAACCACTTGTTAAAGCTAGTCATAACTAGCCCCCTGTTTTCTGACTGAGGAAACCAAAAAACCATTGTCCTTGAGAATGGAGACTGCTTTTGTGCCCCTCCCCCAGTGCCTGGCTCGGAGGAGGAGTTTAATAAATGGTTGTTGGCTTTTGACTGACATATCCCGGCTGTGAATCTAGAAGAGGGAGCTGAGTTCAAGGTAGAGAACCCCAACTCCTGAGTCACAATCTAGAGACCAAAGTGGACCCCTGGGAGATAAAGAGAGGGGAAGGGAAGGAACAGCATTTCTGTGAACAGCTACTTTGTACAGGCACTATGCTGAGTGATACCTCGCCCAGAGTAAAAAGCTTTTGTTAAATTAGGTAACTGCATTGATAATGGCTTCTACTCAGACAGACTGCACCCACGTGGAGGGCAGGTTGTATATAAGCCAGTTAGGACCGATCCCACGATAGGGGCCTTGCTTGGCCCTTGCAGTGGGCCCGTAAATGGGGAGGGGGAGGATCCCGTGAGGACGGGGAGGGTTCAGCCCCAAAGTCCCTGTGGTATGCACTGATAGTGGCTAATGGGACTGGTGAGTGGCTGTGGTTAGAGCTGGCAGTGGGCCCCAGAGACCTTGGGGGGCTGCCATTTGGGGTCTTTGCCTTTCCTTTTGTCGGGATCATTGGTGGTGATAAGTGCTCCATTTTGGGAATTGTCGGAAGAGATGAAATAAGTCTCTTATTCACCAGCTCTTTCCTCCTTACCTGAAGTAGCATCTGAACTGGGCAAGGAGTGGGTGAGGGGAGGAGAACTGAGGGAAAAGAGAGGAAAAAAAGATCTGGAGAGAAAGAAGGGGAAGGAAATATCTAGAGGAGGAAGAGGACAGAAAAGAACTGGAGGGAAAGAGGGGGAAAGAAAATCTGGGGGGCAAAGAGGGAAAAGAAGAAGAAAAGATCTGCGGGAAAAAAGAAGGGAAAGAGATTTGGTGGAAAGGAGAAAGGAAAACTGGGGGAAGAGGGAAAAGAAAAGATCTGGAGGGAAGAAGAGAAAGAAAAGAACTGGGGGGAAGAGGAGGAAGGAGGGGTATGGAGGGAAGAAGGAGAAGGAAAGAATTGGGGAGAAGAGGGAGAAGGAAAAATCAAAGGAGGAAGAGGGGAAAGGAAAGGTCTGGGTACCTTTCTCGGGACTTGTTGCCTCTTAAGTAGGACTGGGGGAAAGTTTGGTGCAAGAAAACAAGGGAAGACCCTCACCTATTTATTGTACTGTTCTAGTCCAGCCCGACATTACTAAAGTGCAGTAGATTCTCATAATCTCATGATTTCTCCCTCACCCTTTTGGCTCTAGAGTGAGAGATCCTGGGTTCAAAATCCCATCTCAGTCATTGTCTGTGTGAGTTCCCCAGCTTCCTCCAGCCTCAGTTTCCTATCTGTGGAATGGGGAGGTGGGACTCGGTGGTCTTTGTGGCCCCATCCGGATCCGTCCTGTTTTCTTCCACCGAGCAGGACCCTCAGAGGCCGGGCCATGGCTGCCCCCTCGGGTGCCCATCTGGCCGGGAGGTTCCAGGGGAGGTGGCTGCCTGGTAGGATGGAGTATGGATTGGCTATTTTCTGTTGCTATTCCTCCGGCATATGGCTCCACCGCCCTCCTCAAGCTCACTGAACAGCTCCCTTTTCTCCATGGCAACTTAGCTCAGTGAAGGAAGAGAATCGATTCTCCCTCCCCGTCCCGCCCCCCCCCCGCCAGCCTCCCTCCCTCCCCCACCGTGCCGGAACATGGCTCTCCTGTCCCAGTGACACATGCATGGTGCTGGCCCTTCAGCCTCCCTCCTCGGGCCGCCTGGGAGAGATGACAGCTAGTCAGGAGCCCAGAAAGAGATGGGGGGGCAGGTGGAAGAGACCCAAGCCTGCCAGTGCTTGCACTTGTTTTTCTCTCTCCTTACCTTTTCTTCCTGAAAGGTAATTTTCTGCTCCTTGGGAAATGTGGCTTGGCCCTGTAGTGGGTTTGCTGGGCAGGGCTGGGGGCTCCCGGTGGGAGAAATAAGAAGCTGGGGGGCAAGGAGGCAGCTAACCTACAGCTGTGCTCAGAGAGCGCTGGGGGTCGGGGGGCAGGCTGGGGGGAGTCTCCTGGGAAATGGTCGGAACGGTCTTGTTTTTCAGGTGCGGGCTCCTGCTCGGTTTCTTTCCTAGGAAGTAGCAACACAGACTGAACTGGATTGTACTGAGAGCGAGGGGGTGGCGGGGGGACCGAGAATTGGGATGGAGAAATCTCTGTGTGTGCCATATGTCTGTAGGTAAAGCACGGAAGAAGGGATGGCAAGGGCTCCCTGAGCACCCAGGTTTATTATATGTGCCCCCCCCTTCTCCCCTCCAAACCTCTCTCCGAGTCTAGGAATGAAATGCATATTTTTTCCTCTCGCTCGAGATTTGAGAGAAGCTGCTTTCGGGAGAGCTCGTTTGTTGGCTGAGTTTCAGAAGGAGCGGTCTCCTCAGCATGGCAGGCTCCGGGAGCACCAGCTGGGATGTGTTCTTAGTGGAGTTTGGTTTCTGACTGGGTCTGATCACGCTTGCCCACTGGGTCAAACCTGGGGCCTTCCCCCCTTCCCGTCCCCTCCCCTAATCCGTCAGCATCCTCAGCTGGCCCAGAGGGGGCTTTCGGAGGGGAAAGAGGGGGCTTTGAACTGTCTGTGTCGTGTGCCTGCTCTGGGCAGCCTCTGAGTCGTCCCCCTCCTCACTCCACCTGGAACCCCCGGAACCGTCCCTCGCTGGGTGTTGTTTACATGAAAGTGGAAAGTGAAGCGTGCCTCTGTGCAGCGGAACAGGTCCCGTGGGGATGGAAAGTGAGGTCGGGCGTGAGCACATCGAGCCGTCCTTTCTTAGAATCCGTGGTTTGAGCGGTGTCTGAGCGTGTAAGCCCTCCGTGGTCTTTAAATAGAAATCGTGCCCCGGAATAGCGCTCATCTGCTGAATCATATGCAAGCTTCAAAGTGGGCTGCAGATGTTGACAAGGCTTTACTTGACAGTGACTCCTGGGATGCCCGGGCTTCGGGGTTTAGGGAATGGAAAGCCGAAGCTCGGCTCTACTAGAGACAGGATGGGAGGAATCAGGATGGGGAAAGAGCCGCGACCGTGGGGTCCCCCAGAGGCCGACACTGAACCCCGCGGAGGGGAGGGGACGGAGCTGGGGTGAGAAGCCAGCTCTCGGACTTTTAATCCAGGATTCTGCCTCTAAGGCAATTAGGAGATCTTTGTACCATGTAGCAGCTGACTGAGTGGAGAGTTACTGACTTAAAAAAAGAGAGAGAAAGGAAGGAAGGAAGAGAGGGAGGGAGAGAAGGAGGGAATGGGGAGAGAGAGAAAGAGAAAGGAGGAAAAAAAGGAAGGAAGGGAGGGAGAGAGAAAAAGAAGAGAGTAGGAAAGGAATGAAGAAAAAGGAAGGAAGGGAGAGAAGAAGAGAGAGAGGGAAGGATGAAGGAAGGAAGGAAGTGAGAAAGGGAGGGAGAGAGAGGGGGGAAGGGAAAAAGGAGGAAGAGGAAAAAAGGAAGAAAGGGAAGGAAAGAGGAAGGAAGAAGGGGAGGGAGGGAAGGAAGGGAAGGAAGGAATGAGAATATAGGAAGGAAGGAAAGAAATGAGAGGAGTAAGGGAAGGAGGAGTGAAGTGAGAAAGGGAGGGAGAGGGGGGAAGGAAGAAAGGAGGGAGAGGAAATAAAGGAAGAAAGGGAAGGAAAGAGGGAGGGAGGCAGAAGGAGAGGGAGGGAAGGAAGGAAGGGAAGGAATGGGGATAGAGGAAGGAAGGAAAGAAATGAGAGAAGGAAAGGAAGGAGGAAGGAAATGAGAAAGGGAGGAGGAGAGAAAGAAAAAGAGAGGAAAAGAAAGGAAGGAAGAAAAGGGAAAGGAGGGAGGGAGGAAGAGAGAAAGGGAAGGAGGAAGGAAGGAAAAGAGGAAGAAAGAAAGAGAGGAAGGAAAAAAAGAAAGGAAGGAAGAGAGAGAAAGAAAGGGAGGGGGAAGAGAGAGAAAGAGAAGGAGGGAGAGAGAGAGGGAAGGATTTGGTGTCAGGAACATTGAGTTCAGATATTGCCTTAGACACTTAATGGCTAGTGACTCTGGGCATGTCACTTAATCTCAGTTTGTTTCCTCTTCTGGAAAATGAAGGGAGGTGGGGTTGGACTTGATCTTTAAGGTCCCTTTTGGCTCTAAATAGGTGATGCTGTAACTATGAATGGAGACTGAAGACTCACTGTCTTTTTATCCTCAGCACCTAGCATCTGGTGCCTTGTCCAGTCGTCAGTCAGTCAATCAACAAACATTTAAGTCAGGGCGCTGCGGACATTTATGCGGCCCGCCGGGTTATGGCAAATGGGCTGAGGGGTGGAGACAGGGTGTGAGCTTTACTATAGTCCGAACTTCTAGCAGTCTGAGGGACAGTGAACTGGCCCCCTGTTTAAAAAGTTTGAGGACCACTGATTTAAGTACTGAGCACTGGGCTAAGTGCTAGGTTTCCAAAAAAGGGGCAAAAACAGCCCCTGCCATCATGAAACTTACAATGTAGTGAGGACTGAATGTCAGTAAATAGGTGCCCACAAACTATTAATAAGGACAGGATGAGCCCTTTTGGAAGTGAAGGTCCTGGAAGCTAGAAGGCTGCTAGAGTTAAGTCTGAATTGGAGCCTGCTTCAGAAACTTGCCAGCTGTGGGATTCTAGGCAAGTCATATGACCAGTCCCTGCCTCAGTTTCCCCATCTGTAAAAATGGGAATAGGAACAGCTCCACAAGGCTTTGGTAGGATAAAACGAGTCGTATTGGTCCAGCCCTTTGGGAAGCTCCAAGAGCTGTGCACATGACAGTGATACTTAGAGAGGGGTAGAACGAGGCGGGGGAGAATGGATCCCCTGAAGAGCTCTTCCCTCCTACCAAAGCATTACCCATACCTATTGCAGGAAGTATGTACAAGAATAGAACTGTGCTCCTGGCCACATCAAGACATGTCAGGCTGGTGGACGCTGGACTTGCCCTTGTTTGCCTGGGCTCCTGACAGATTGTTTAATAAGGTAACCAGAGTGCCCAGGGCCAGATTCCCTGGCACTTGGAGTCTCATTAGGAGGCCTCCTCCTCTCCCCCTGCAGGCTCCTTCCTTGTTCCCGGTGCTTCTCTGTGGGTCATTGTTTAGGAGCCCTGAAATTCGGAGCGGATTCAATGATCCTCTCTCTAGAGCTGGATTTGAATTTTGCCTCTGCCAGAGGAACCTGGACAATCTGCTTCTCTGGGTCTCAGTCTGTCACCATTTATTGAGCGCCTGCTGTGTGCTGGGCATTTTGTTAAGTGATACAAAGAAAGGCAAAAACAAACCCAAAAAACGATCCTTGGAAGAGCTCACTATTTGGTGGGGGAGATGATATGCAATTTGTGTACAAAAAACTATCTTCAGGATGAATAAGGAATAATCAGCAGGGTGACATGGCTAAAAGTAAGAGGGATTGGGAAAGATTTCCTGTAGAAGCCTCAGTTTCCCCAGCTGTTATTTTTTTAAAAAGCAAATGAGGAAGCTAGATTGAATCTTCTCCTTTATAATTATGGGAATTGGGAGAAACTGAATTGGACTCAAAAGCTACGTTGTCCCAGAGGGGGAAGGGGTCACCCAGGGAGCCACATCTCCAAGTGGTTGTCCCCCCAGTGGGACAGGTAACCATCCCCTCCTCAGGCAGACATCCTCTCTGTGCCAGGTCCCGTGCTGGGGTCCCCCTGAAGCAAGCTTTATGTTCTCATTAGTGGGAGAGATAAAACAGATGGAACACAAAACACACATGGAACCTGCCCCCAAGTTACATTCTCTGGGTGTCATGGGAGAAGATTCCCACGTAAATGTGTAGATGTAGCTGCTTTCTAAATTGAAGATAATTCCGGGGGGGTGCACCAGTAACTGGGGACGTGGGATTCCTTGTGGCTCTTCAACCCCTGGAGTTTGAGAACCGTTTGTAAGCCCGTGCAACGCTCCTAAGACATGGAAAATGCCCCCAGACAGCCGCCTGAGCGCCGAGCTTTGCCTTCATCTGAACTGGCAGATTGTCACCCAAATTCCCCTGATGTCTGTTTCCTGCAGTGGGTGGGCCAGCCGGGCTAATTAAGTGTGTCTGGACTTTACAGCCGGGCTGCAAAATTCTGATAGATTTACAAGTTGGGTGATGGAGGAGGAAGCAAGAAGTTTTCTCTCTCTCTCTCTTTCTTTTTTAAGCTAGTGATATTTTACAGTGAATGGAAAATCTAATGTGACATTTGAAAGGTCAGATCCTCAAGCGTAGATCTGTGCTTTGTAATCCTTCCTGTCAGTTGAATGTGAAACGAGTAGCACGGCGCCCGCTCGTAGTGGGTTTTTGCGGGGGGTCAGGGGAGAATGGGCGGAGCTCAGCTGTGTGAGATCTGTGGACCCAGAGGGGGCCACTTCTGGCCAAGAGTGGCTGGTGTTCTTGGGATAAGAACGGCAGGATAAATGGGTGCATGGGTAGATATGGATGGATGGATGAATAGATGGGTGGATAGCTGGAGGAATGAATGGATGGATGAATGTTTGGCTAGATGTGGTAGATCGATGGATAATTGGGTGAGTGGGCACATATGGATGAATAGATGGGTAGATGGTGGAGATGGATGAATGGATCAGTAGATAGATGAATGCTTGGAGGGATGGATGGCTGGATAGATGGATAGATGGGTGGATGGCTTTAGCATGACTGGTCTTGTTTCTCCCAGGGAGATATGCATCTCTCTTCAGCAAATCCTGAATGTTTGTGTGGCCCCATATCTCGGGAAAAACCTCCCCCCACCCCTTCCTTGGCCCAGCAGGCCTTGGGAGATGTGATTCTGTGTGGCAGACAGGCTTTCCTAAAACATCTTTGAATCCTCTGTGAGGTGTAAGAGGTGAGTTAAAGATCTGGTAGCCACTTATGTCTGCTGAGCTCCGACCAGAGTCTGGGTAAAAGGAAGACATGTTCTAGGAAGGGGAGTTAAGGCATTTTTTCTTTTCTTTTCAAAAAATGAAATAAAAGTAGGTGGGAGCTTAGAAGGCTTGTGAGAATCGGAAGCTTTAGGGGTTAAGTGGAGGGGGGGTTGTAAGAAAAAAACCAAACCAGTTTGACAAGATCCAGACCCTAAAGCTGCCTCGGAGGAAGGGTTCTGCTTTTTATACTTTCCATAATGATGTTTCCCTGAGTGCCAGGGCTCAGGAGGCAGCCTTAAACCAGCCGATAAACTCAGTGTTTGACGCTGCGGTGCTCCTGGTTTGTTCTGATGGCAAGGTTCTCATTGTGTGCCAAGTACTGAGGATGCAAAGAAAAAGCAAAAAGCAGACCCTGGGCTCCTGTGACTCACATGTCTCCATATAGGCAGATGGAGTCATTGGCAAGAAGGCAGAATCTTTAGGTGGGGGACCTGGGTTCAAATCCCCACCTTGCCACTTATAAATTAGGTAATGCTGGGTAAGAGCCTTGCCTCTCTGGTCTCAGTTTCCTCACCTGCACAGTGAGGGAGACTGGGGGGAACAGCTGGGCTCCAAGGTTCGTTCTGGCCTCTGATGGCCATCCCTGTGGCCTGCTGTGGCTACCTTATGTCAGACTTGGAGAAAGCTTTCATTCCTGAAGCAAACTTTGACGTGCGCTGGTCCCTGCAGAACTCTGTGTGCCCCACGTCCCTGCTCGTGCCTTTCTTACTTACAGAGGCGGGCACAGAGTGGGGCACAGAGGGTGCCCTTTCTCTACACCTCTCATGAAGACCACAGTGACGATTTAGAGCAGGTATTACAGAGTAGGAGGGGGAATGGCCCCAAGCTGCACAGACAAGTCCCAGTTAGAATCTGAACCAAGCTCCTCCAAGGACAGATTCTTACTCTCCTTTCCTTTCCCTATGTGATCTCATGACTTATGAATACCCCGAGGATATTCTTCCCAGCAGTCTCTAGAGCGAGGTTCACCCGGTCCAGCTATTTTATCTTTAATAATAACTAGCAAGGTTTGCAAAGTGCTTTACAAATATTATCTCATCGATCATCGATGTTATGATTGGCCCCATTTTACAGATGAGAAAACTGAGGCGGGCATGACGTTAAGTGTCTCGCCTGGGGTCACACAGCCAGTAAGTGTCTCAGGCTGAATTTGAACTGAGATCTTCAGGTCCTCCACTCTTATCTACTGCTGCACTAGCTTCCAGATTCGATACATGTTCTATTGATGTTCCTATTTTAATAATAGCCCCAACACTTCTCAGTAGAACCCACCGTAGTTGAGCAAACCCCAGCAGTCTCACCTGCCAGTGCGTACCCATCCCATCCCTGTGGGCCACAGCTTTTCTGCCGGAAGACAGCAGGTACGTCTCTCTCTGTCCTCTGAATTCCCACTCAGTCACTGTCTTTTTTTCTTTTTTTGCTGAGGTAATTGGGTTTAAGTGACTTGCCCAGGGTCACACAGCTAGGAAGTGTTAAGTGCCTGAGACCAGATTTGAACTCAGGCCTGACTTCAGGGCTGGTGCTCTATCCACTGCGCCACCTAGCTGCCCCACCCCCAAGTCTTGATTCTCCCTTATTACCTGGACTCAGTCATTTGTCCAGTATTGTTGGTACTTCTTTCACCACATATCTCTTGTATTTCCCCTCCTACTCCCACTCTGATAATTAGGTTAAGTGACTTTGCCTAGGGTGACACAGCCAGTAAGGATCTAAAGACAGATTTGAATTTAGGTCCTTATCACTCCAGGGCTGGTGCTCTACCCACCTAACTGCTCACCCTCTCTCTACACCAGAATTCCCCTGAATTCAAGCCCTCATTACCTTACCTCCCAGCCTCCCAGATCTCTCCAGTCCATCTTGATATTCTTAAAGCACAGATTCTGAATGTGCCCCTTCCTTGCTCAAGAAGCTTCAATGGCTCCCTACTATCATTAGGTTCATCTGGAAATTTCTCTGCTTAGCACTAAGGTATTAGGCTACTTTTCAGGTCGTCTCTTCTACAGGCTCCACATTCTAGCCGCATTGACCTTTTTTGATGTTTCCCTTGCATGATGCTCTGAGTCCTGCCTTTGGGCCTTTGCCCGCATGCTATGTCCTCCAGTCCTGGAATGGTCTTTGCCTCAGGACAGGCTCCTTTCAAGGCTCAGTTTTCACAGGCCCCAAGCTCTTTCTCAATAAACTGTTGCTTCCAGAACCAAATGCAAAATGCTCTGTTTGGCATTCAATGCCCTTCATGACTTAGGCCCCTCTTTCCTTTGCTATCTTCTTATACTTTCCTCTTCCACAAATTCTTTTTTTCCCCAAATTTAATTAATTTAATACACATTTCTTTTTTTTTAAATTAATTTATTTTTTTTATTTAGAATTTTCTTTTTCCACAGTATATATGCATGAATAATTTTTTTTATAATATTATCCCTTGTATTCATTTTTCCAAATTATCCCCCCCCTCTCTCCACTCTCTCCTCCCGATGACAGGCAATCCCATACATTTTACATATGTTACAATACAATATATGTGTGTAAATACCATTTTCTTGTTGCACATTAAATATTAGATTCCGAAGGTATAAGTGACCTGGGTAGATAGACAGTAGTGCTAACAGTTTATATTCAATTCCCAGTGTTCCTTCTCTGGGTGTGGTTATTTCTGTCCATCATCGATCAACTGGAAGTGAGTTGGATCTTCTCTATGTTGAAGATTTCCACTTCCATCAGAATACATCTTCATACAACATTGAAGTGTACAGTGATCTTCTGGTTCTGCTCATTTCACTCAGCATCAGTTGATGTAAGTCTCTCCAAGCCTCTCTGTATTCCGCCTGCTGGTCATTTCTTACAGAACAATAATATTCCATAACCTTCATATACCACAATTTACCCAACCATTCTCCAACTGATGGACATCCATTCATCCTCCAGTTTCTAGCTACAACAAAAGGAGCTGCCACAAACATTTTGGCACATACAGGGCCCTTTCCGCTCTTTAGTATTTCTTTGGGATATAATCCCAATAACAGCAATGCTGGGTCAAAGGGTATGCACAGTTTGACAACTTTTTGGGCATAATTCCAGATTGCTCTCCAGAATGGCTGGATTCTTTCACAACTCCACCAACAATGCATCAGTGTCCCAGTTTTCCCACATCCCCTCCAACATTCATTGTTATTTGTTCCTGTCATCTTAGCCAATCTGACAGGTGAATACACATTTCTTTATGAATCGTGTTGGGAGAGAAAAATCAGAACAAAAGGGGAAAGCCATAGAAAAGAGAAAAAACAAATAGAAAAAAGAAGTGACCATAGCATGTATTGATTTACATTCAGGTTCCTTAATTCTTTTTCTGGATGCAGATGCATTTTCTGTCCAAAGTCAATTGGGAGTGCTGTGGATCTCTGAGCCACTGAGATGAACCAAGCCTTTCATAGTTGATCATTGCACATTCTTGCTGTTATTGTGTACAATGTATTGTGTAAATCTTTCCAGGCCTTTCTAAAATTAATTGTTCAAAATTTTGTATAGAACAGTGATATTCTGTTACCTTCATATACCACAACCTGTTCGTTCCCCAATTGATGGGTATCATCACTGCTGCTACAAACATTTGTGCACATGTGGGTCCTTTTCCCTCCTTTATGATTTCCCTTGGGATGCAGACCCAGTAATGGGACTGCTGGGTCAAAAGGTATGCACAGTGTGATAGGCATAATTCCAGATTGCTCTCCAGAATGGCTGGATTCTTTCACAACTCCACCAACAATGCATCAGTGTCCCAGTTTTCCCACATCCCCTCCAACATTCATCATTATCTTTTCCTGCTATTTTAGCCAACCTGAGAAGTGTGAGACCACACATGCTCTTGAATCCCGTCACATGTACAGGACCCTCCAACTTGGTTCTGGACATTCCCTCTGGCCATTTCTCTTGTTTTGAGGGTTCTCCTTCCTCAGCAAGTGTGTGTGTGTGTGTGTGTGTGTCCATCTAATGCCTGAGCCACAGTTACTAACCAATGGAAACTTTAGGTCTCCTCCGTTTCCTTGCTCAGTCCCCAGCTCCCAGACAGGAGTCCTTGACACGTTGTAATGTTAGCAGGGCCTGTCTGTGGCTCTGTGTTCAGTGGGCATGCCTGGAGCATAGAAAGGAGAGGGGGGAATGGGGGGAAGAGAAGAAGAGGAAAGAGTCCAGTGAAAGAGAACTGGGGAATATTCTACCACTGGGATAGGGGGAGGTATGATTGCTGTGTTCCATTATTTGAAGGATTGATCCTAGGGGAGAGAGAGGGCCGAGACTTCTGCTTATTCCCCAGTGACAGA
Organism: Sminthopsis crassicaudata; assembly: GCF_048593235.1. NCBI lineage: Eukaryota > Metazoa > Chordata > Mammalia > Dasyuromorphia > Dasyuridae > Sminthopsis > Sminthopsis crassicaudata. Next base: position 33,875,429 of record NC_133617.1, on the reverse strand, counting down.
GTTAGGATGGATGGGTGGAAGCGCTAAGACTTAAATTTAGGTTTGATGTCAAAAGAAAAATTCCTAACAAGGAAACATAATCCAGAAAGGAACGGGCTAGGCTGGGTGACATGTGCCAGTTGTGAGGGACTCCTTATTCAAGTTTTCCAGATGGCCTTTGGGGTCATCGGTTTATGTGGAGCAGGAACCTGGTCCAATTCATTTATTTTACAGATAGGGAAACCAAGACACCGAAAGGGGAGGTGCCACAGGTGGCTCAGAATTTGAACTCATGCTTTGAGGTGTACCATCCCATTGTTCTCTCCTTTTACTCAGAAATTATTTTCTTTTAAGGGGAGGAAGAGAAAGAGAAAAAGAGGCTTATCAGGGATGTGTAGAGCCAGGGCCACCTGTCTCCTATGACTGAGCTGCTGACCAAGATTTGTCATAAATGGGGACGTTAATGGTGGGCTTTAGATGCTCTCCCAGGCCTGTGAACGGGAGCTGGTACTAAGAGGGGGGGAGAGAGAGCAAGTCTGTATTAAGCACCCTTGGTGACTATTATCTCATTAGAGAGAAAGAGGAGCTGACCAGTTGATGTGCATTGTTATCTTGCATGTCGGAGTGGGGAGGACCACTCCTGGACCGAGCACTATTGTCTAGTCATCCCTCTTCAGAGAAGTGCTTGAGCACAAAAGCCCCTGCTCTCAGCACACGGTTAGTCCGGCAGGAAGAGGACACCGCACCTGTTGCTATTTCTGGCCCCTCGTTTAGATTCTCCCGATAAGTTGTTGACGGAGAAAGCTGCCGCTCGGCGATGTTGGTTGGCAAGTGTGGGGGTGTGCTCTTCACCACGTTTCCTACAACTGGGGACTCTTTGGACAGTGCCACGTCACTCCAGCTGGGGTCATGTGGAGTGAACGGCTTCACCTGGACTGTTCTGTTCTTTCCATCAAATCAAGAGCATTTGTGATCCAGCTAGGCAGATGAGACAGAAAGTGCAGCAGCAGGTAGAAGGTGATCTCAGTTAATCAGGAAGCTTTTATTAGGGGTCCCCCCTTTTGTGAAGGATCCCCCCCTTCCCCTCAGGAAGATCACATCGGAGCAGATACATGTACACCCACAAATATATACTAAATACAAGGTCATTTCCAGGAGTGGGGATGGCAATGGAGGGAAGCTGGAAAGGATTCATCTTTGAGCTGAATTCTGAATAAAACCAGAGCTGCAGTGGATAGGAACAAAGGATATAAGAAAATACGTCCATTCCTTCATCTGTTTTATGTCGGCCAATGTTCTAGTTACTGGAGATAGAGATGAAATGGAAGACTGTCCCTTCTTCCCAGCTCTTTGTAGAATAGGGACGTGGCGCAGTGGTGGAAGTCAGGAAAACCTGAATGAAAAGCCCACCCCAGACATTTAGCAGCTGTGCCATCCTCAGCCAATCCCTTCTGTCTTCCTCCATTTCCTCATCTCTGTAATGGGGATAATAATAGAAGCTACCTCTCAAGGTTGTTGTGAGGATAATTGGAAAATGCGTTAACTCGGTGTCTGGCTCACTCTCTGTGCTTAATGAATTTTTTTTTTAATTTAAAAAATTGTTAGGCTTTAAATCCTATTCTACGTACATGACATGTTGATCTGTAAGTAAGCGAGAACTATATAATAAAGCCAATACAAAGGAGTATTTTGGAGAGAGGATCAGAATGTAAGCTCTTTGATGATAAAGACTGGGCTGTTGTTTTTTTTCTCCGTAGCAGCCAAACCAGGTCCATAGTAGGCACTTAATAAATGCTTGTTGAATTGGATTGGGAGGAGAGATGGAGACAGATGTCTGGAAAAATTTGAAGGGAAAGAAAACAGTGGAGAGCAAGAGGGAAGGTTTTCTACAAGAAGGGGAGGGAAGTTCTTGAATTTGGGCCTTGAAGGCAGAGGATTTCCAGAAGCAGAGCTAAGGAAAGTCCAGTCCCTACCTCTTGGGGTGTGGAAGCTCCAGAAAAGCTCCACCCAGAAGATTGGCTTTAGTAGAATTCTTGGGAGCAGCAAAATGCCAGCCCTCTGCCCACGAGCCAGCAAATGTCACTGGCACTTTGGGAGTTCCAGGCCCGCTCGTAACACCCTGCTTCTAATCGTACTCCCAAAGCCAACACTTGTGAGCCTTTTCCCTGATTAACCTCACCCACTCTCCGCTCAGCCCCATAATGCCTACCTTTGGGCGTGTGTTTATGGTGATTACATGTGTGTTGGGCCTGTCTCCTCTATTAGCTTGTTAAAGGCCTTGATCCCAGGATCCCTGGCAGTTTTAATAAGTACCCCCAAAGTTCTTGGCAGGAACCCTGGCTGGCTCAATAAATACTTGTTTCCTAGCTGATTCTGTGCACGAAGATAGGTTTGTCTGTGAGGGAGGAAGGTTAGGGAGTGCCAGAGCATGGCGGAGCTGGTTCTCTGTGTGGGCTGCAGCCCAGGTGTTAAGCCAAGCCCCCCACAGGGGAAAACCTGGAGACCCCAAAGTACCTCTCTGCTTGACAACCCGGCTCTGACCCATGCTGCCCATGGGCAAGCCGCTTCTCCTTTCTGAAACTCATCGTCCTCATTTGTAAAATAAGTGGGTGTGGACAAGATGTTCTTTGGGGTCCCTTCCAGCTCTAGAATCCTATGATGCTGTGATCAGGAGGGACTCCCTTTGGAACCTGTAAAGCACTATGGGAACAGGAGCTGTCCACTCCTGCAAGAAAAAGGCATTGAGGTGGAAGGTTGTGGGCTGTTTTGGGGGAGCCACCAACAAGATGCTGACTCTCTCTGAAACCCCTTTTCTCTCTCCTCTTACATGTCTTCCCTTTCTCTTTCCTTTTGCCCTTCTCTCCTCTTTTTCTCTTTTCTCTCTCTTCCTTTCTCCCTCCTCTCCCCTTCTCTTTTCTCATTTTTTCTCTTCTCTCTCTTCCCCTTCTCTTTCTTCTTCCCTCCTTTTCTCTCCCCTTTTTCTCTCTCTTCTCTCTCCTCCTTTCTCCCTCCTCTCCCCTTCTCTTTTCTCTGTCCTTTTCTCCTTCTCTCTCCTCTCCCTCCCTCTCTGTCTTCTTGTTCTCTCTTTCCTCCCCTTTGCTCTCCCTCTCCTTTGTTCTCTTCCAGAGTACTTGGATGGAGTCACAAGATTGGCAGTCCAATCTTGACCCATTGGGGTGCTGGGTAAGTAACTTCATGCTGCTAAGAATTAGGGAGCTGAATTAGAATATGACCTCCATGCTCCCTTCTAGCTCTTACTCCGCCATCTCAACAGCACCCCTCTCTCTTTTCTCCCTCCACCCCTCTTTAAATCAACTCTTGGGAGTAAATCATTAATCTGTGTCAGAAAGGAAACTGTTGACATTTGTCCCATTGTAAACCCAACTCCTGTAAGAGGTGACCCCAGGAGACCTTGCTCAGAGGTGCCCATGGTACAGGTGCGGGTGGCAAGGAACAATAGAGCCTGCCATTCCTGAAAACCAGCTGATAAAAAGCCATCCTCACCTTTTTCCTCAACTGACTGGCAAAAGCCTGCTGACCAGGGTGGAGGGTGGGTGAGTGGCCCTGTGGGAAGGTCTGGGAAGGCTAGATGGGGCAGGGACTGTTTTCTCTTTTTGTATCCACAGGGCTTAGCAAAGTGCCCGACTCCTAATAGGCATTTAATAAATGTTTATTGAATTAGATTGGAGTTGCATTTTAAGGATAGTTTGGGGTTCACTGGGTAAAGAGCGGGAAGGGGAGGGCGTTCTAGGTATAGGGTACTGTGTGCCCAAATGCACAGAGGTGGTAGAATTGGGGGATCTTGGGGTGGCAGGATGAACCGCTTTCGTCCAGTTTTGCTGGAGCATAGAATGTATAGAGGGAAGTCTTATAAAAATAAGCCGAGAAAGCCAGAATGACTTTAGGTGAAGGAGGGCCTTGAATGCCAGGCAAATTAATTTGAATTTGACTCGGGCAATAAGGATAAGAATCCCAGTATTTAGAGTGGGAAAGAATCCTAGAGATCATTTTGCAAATCACCCAGGACTTGGCAGGGTCTTTGACCCCAGAGCCTGTGGCTTTGTGCTGTGTTGGCTGAGAGCCAGAGTAGAGGACTTGTCCAAAGGCTCAGAGATCGCTGTTAGCCCTGGGCTGCCAACTCCAGACCCTCAATTCCAAATCAAGTATTCTTTCCACTTCACCACATGTTGCCTTCGCAGAGCTTTGAGCTCTCCTTGCCCTCCCAAAGGGGAGAAATGTAATTGTGGTTTAAATAAAGGGTGGGAGGCAAACTTTGGGCCTTCCAAGTGATTACCTAGCTGCTGACGAGCAATCACACCAGGCGATGGCCTCTGGGACCATCTCCCTCCTGCTCCTCTTTGGGAGGTCTGGTTCCTTTCCCCAAGGCGCCTGGCAGTGGGCCTCGGGTACCAGCCCGCCTACCAAGGAGCCAATCTCCACTCCTGCCCGGGAAGCTTTGGAGTTTAAGGTTTAATAAAAGGAAGCTGTCTTCTCCCACAACGGCTCCTTGACCCATCCTTGGATCACTTCTCCGGACTGATGTGCTGATAACCACCAGGGGATCTCTGTTGTCTGTGAGTGTTGGACAGAGTGGACTCTGTGGGTAACCTTGAGGAGCCCCTGTCTCTGTAATAAGGAGTGAAGGGTAGCAGATAAAATCAGTCAGTCAGTCCAGGGAACAAACGCGTGCTGGGTACCAGGAGTGCAAAACCCAAAAATATAACAGTCCCTTCCCAAAGAACTTAAGACGTTTACAGAATCTCTGAGAGTTGGAGCTACCAGCGAGATGTAGTAGTCTGTCCTGTTCTAGAAAGCATCTTGCAAAACCTTCAAGTCACTGTCCCGAGAAGTGAGCCTTTGCTTTGGAGCAGGTCCGTAGTCAGAGAATCTTGGAAACCATCTTAGTCCGTCCGGATGAGGAAACTGAGCCCCTGAGAGATAAAAACAGTTAAATCAGGGGGTCATCAAGGTAGACTTAGAAAGGCCTGAGACCAGGCAGTCCATTGCCCCCCATCCCAAGGAGGGAGAATTAAATAGGAATAAATATGTGTACACATAGGGGATTTAACATATTTTAACATGTTTAACATAGATTGCATCATTTGCCATCTAGGGGAAGGGGTTGGGGGAAGAAGGGGAAAATCTGAAACACAAGGCTATGCAAGGGTCAGTGTTGAAAAAGTATCCGTGCATATGTTTTGAAAATAAAAAAATTTTTAAACTAAAAAAGTAATGAAAAAAATTTTTAAAGAGAATTAAGCAAGTGTGTATTAGGTGCCTATTTAAGTGAACGCTGCCTCTCCCCTCCAGGAGCTTACATTCTGTTGAGAATCTCCCCATGCATCCCATTGCCACTCTGTAGCTCAGATGCCCCCCACATGCCCCCTTTTCCAACTTCTGCCCCTCCTAGTTTTCCATCCTTTGCCCTTCCCCGGCCCCCAACTTCCAGGGCCAAGCAGGATATTTTTAATCTCTCCTCTGAGACCAGCTATTCTGATATCTGAAGGTAGTCATTGAATGCTTCTCTCAGTCTTCTAAACTGATAAAACCTGAGCTCTTCCACTTCCCGGGACCCCGGTCTTCCGACTCCCAAGATGCACTGCTCTTTGCACCCCCTCATCCAATAGCCGGACACACTTCCATCTCCTTGTCTCTCTGGAGTTGGCCCAGCTGCTTCCTATCTCCCTCTCTGATGGTTAGTGAGACCACTTGGCCCCAGGCCTCCAGCCGGGCTTGTTGTTTTTACAAAACTCCCTTCGGCCTGGCTCAAAGGCCATTTGTGGCTTAGCCATTTTGGGGTGTCTGTGAGTCCTGTCGGAAAAACACTTTCTCAACCACCCAGGTCAGATGGCGACGTCCCTTTGACCTCCGCTTGATGGGATGTTGCTATGTGACCTATTTGGCTGGAGGAGGGAATTGTTTAAACATGACAAGCAGCAGAATTCTTACACCATAGCAAGAAAAGAAAAAGCTTGTGGGGGGACTAGTCACAAGGGAGGGCAGCAGGTTACCAGAGATCACGCAGCAAAATCAGGGTACCAGAGGCAAGTCTAACCCAAGCAGCTCCCGGAACGCTGGGGAGGGGTCTTGTAAGAGGCGTGCCCCCAAAGGTGCACATCAGCAGTGATGTGAATGAAATAAAGGGGGTGGTGGCGAGCATTTATTAAGTACTTACTGTGTGCCAAGCACTGGGATGTCTACGCCACTGCAGCAGCCCGTATTCTGTAAGCATGAGCAAAGGGGGAAAGGGCACAACATGTACCTCAAATGTACCATTGGAGGGGTTGATGAAGATGAGGAGAGAAGACACGGGCTGAGATGAGAACATTTTTTGGGTCTTTGGAGGAGGGCTTTGCAGAAGCAGGATTAGCCTTGGTGGGCTTGTCCTCCAAGGGTAAAATGGGGGTAAAATGTGGACTCAACTAGAGCCACCCAAGGTGGAAGGCTCTCAGGAAGGAAGAGGGGTTCTCCGCAGGGGATTGGTCATGGCCTCCGACGGTGGTCTAGCTCCATGGATGTGGGGCTCTGAGTACCTAGAAGGTGAGGGAATTTCTGAGGTGGGAAACTTAGAACAGAGGCTCTTCTTCCTTTTTTGTAGCCTGAACCTCTTCGGCAATCTGGTCAAGCTCACGGACACTTTCTCTCTGAAGAATGTTTTTAAGTGCATAAAATCAAATGTACAGGATTTCCCAGGAAACCTATTATATTCAAGCACAGTGAACAAAATATTAACAGACCTCCGGATCCCGTGGCCTGGCTGGGCAGCTCCCCTGGCCTTCCTGAGGCCCTGGACTTTAAACTTGAGCTGCCTTCCTTTTGGGGTAGAGAAGAGATGACTTCAGCAAGATGTGATAGATGATTGACATCTTCAAATATTATTATTCAGAGAGCTGAAGAGCTGTCGTGGGGAAGACGAGTAAGCTCATTCTGCTTGGCCCCAGAGGCAAACAGCGGAGCAGAAGGTTGGCAGATAATGGCTCAGAATGGGAGAAGACATTCTAACTGGAGTCCCCCCTAAAAAAAAGAAAATCGGTATATCTTCAAGGGAAGGGAGTTCTCTCCCCAGACTGGAAGCCACCCAGCAACCTCCTGTCCAGGTCCTTCTGGAGGGGCAGCATGTGTTGGGGAAAGGGATGACCTAGCTTAGCTTTGGGAGTCTCTGAGCCTAATTCACCCAAACTCCTCCTTAGCATCTTTCTCCTGCTCCCTAGCTAGGTTCTTCTTGGCCCTGTGAAAGTTGGACAAAAGGCAGAAGTGTTTTAATCACACACACTTCTATAATATTCAGTGTTTGCAAAGCATTTCCCAGTCATTCTCTCCTGTGAGCCTCATAGGAGTAAATGTGCAAGTTTTACAGATGAGGAAACTGAGACTCGGATGTTAATCAAGTCCGTTCGCTTAGGAAGCGTTTGTGAAGCGTGCTGGCCCCGGGACACCTTTGTCAGGGGCGAACCCGCCACTGAGCCAGTGTGAACCAGGGATGAACCAGGCCTGGATCTCCGTTCTGGACCAAGGAACCAACCAGTGGGTGGGAGTAGGTTGAGATGGGAGGAGGACATTTGGCCCATGACTTTTGGGGCTCAAAGAAAGAGATTAAATGAGGTAATCCTCAGTAAAGTGCTGAGCACAGTTCTGGCACATAATAGGCATGTTCCCCTCCCTATAAAAACAAGAACTAATTGGAATTCTGGGAGTTTCTGTCCCCAGCACTTAGTATAATGAGATAATAATAAATAAATTAGATAATGGTTGTCAAGTGCTTAGCACAGTACTTGGCACTTTGGAGGCACTTAAATGGTTATTCTCTTATCCCCTTTTCTTATAATTTCTGGAATTTAATAAACATTTAAAATGCTTTTTCATCCCATTAAGTCTCACTCAGGTGTTTCCTTCTCCATGAAGCCTTCCCTGATCCTGTCCCTACCTTTCCCCCTCGCCCAACTTTTCATGCTCTCTTCATCCTTAATTTTCTTTGGACTATTTCTCTGTGTCTGTAAATGAGTAGAGAAAGAGGGGAAAAAAAGAACTTCTCTATATATCACATCCCACCTTACAGTGGAATGTAAAGTCCTTGAGGATAAGAATTTTGGCTATTTTTTAAAATTGAAGCAGGTAGGTCGTCCAAAAGATAGAATACTAGCCTTGGGGTCAGAAAGACCTGAACCTCAAACATATCTTAGCTGTGTGATCCTGGGCAAGTCACTTATACGCTCTGTTAGTTGCAGCTTCCTCTTTCCCTCTTTCCCTCTTCCTTCCTTCCCTCCCTTCCTTCTTTTCTTCTTTCCTCTCTCCCTCCCTTCTTTCCTCTTTCCCTTCCTCTCTCCCTCCCACCCTCCTTCCATCCTTTCTTTTCTCTTCCCTCCCTCCCTTCTTCCCTCTCTTCCTCCCTCCCCACCTTCTTCCTTCCCTTCTTCCCCCTCCCTCTTTCCTTCCCTCCCTCCCTACCTTCTTCCCTGTCTTTCTTTCTTTCACATTTTCCCTCCCTCCCTCTCTCCTTCCCTCATTTTTTCTTCTTGCCTCCCTTCCTCCTTTCTTTCTTTTCTTTTCTTTTTTCATTCTTTCTCTTTTCTTTCCCTTCCTCCACTCCTCCTTCCTTTTTCCCTCTCCTCCTTTCCTTCCTTCTGAGCCAACCACAGCATAACCTTACAGAGAATAGGTGCTTAATAAATGGTTTTGTGGCTGTGTTGAAGGCTTGCCTGGCTTTAATCAATCTCAGGTCCTCCAGGTTGGCAGTCAGCAATCCGCCCCTCCCTGGCAGAGCTTTCCATGATTATATCACATTTGCCAGGATTTCTTTATGCTCTTCCCGCTTGTCCCATCAGATCTCATCAGATAAGCCTTGGGACGGAGGCGGGGCTGGATTCTTGTCCCCCTGATTTGGACAGTGGAACTGAGCTTTAAAGGGATGAGCCCACTCTCATAAAGTAACACAGCAACTCGGAGGCTGGTTTGCCATTTCCTTCTCCGGAAAACATCATCCTCAGCCACAGTGCTTTTATTCAGCTACAAAAAGCCGTTATTTTCCCCATCTGAGAAATAGTCTGAGAAACATTAAAGAGAAAAGATTAGTAGTGGGATAGGGACATCTCCAGAGGTAAGATCCTCAGCCCTGATGGAGTTCAGCCTCCACACTGAAGGAATCCTCCCTTGATATAGCCACCAAATGGTCATCAGGGTCACTTCTCTTTAAGCACCAGCAATATTATCTTCCTCTTCATCTAATATCATTTTTGCCGTCTGAGAGGTGAGAAGGAAATGGCACTGTCTCTGGAATCAGGAGGACCTGATTTCAAATACGGCCTCAAATACTAAAGTAGCCCATAACCCCAATTGCTTTGCAAAATAATAATAATAATAATAATTTGAAAAAAATAAAAGAAAATAATGGGAAGGAAATAGAATAAGCACTTATATAGCACCAACTAGTCAGTCCCTGTGCTAAGCACTTTCCAATACAGTATCTTATTTTGATCTACAAAGAACAGTATATTTGTAACATGCTGTATATTGTACACAGACTTAGTGTATAATAATAATAATGAGTACTCTTGTACATGTTATGCCATTTGATTCTTTTTTAAGTTATACCATTTGATTCTTTTTTAATAATAGCTTTTTATTTTTCAAAATACATGCAGAAATACTTTTCAACATTCACCCTTGCAAAAAAACCCCATGCTGCACATTTTTCTCCCTCCCTCCCCACCTTCCCCTTCCCTTAGACAGCAAGCAATTAGAAATAGATTAAACATGTGCAGTTCTTCTACATATTTCCACGTTTATCATTCTGCACAAGAAAAATCAGATCAAAAAAGAAACAAAGATGAGAGAAAAAACCAAGCAAGCAAAAAACAACAAAAAAGATGAAAATACCTTTCAGCCCCCAAAAAGACCTCTCTCTGGATGGAGATGGAATTTTTGCCATCGGAATTATGCCATTTGATTCTTAAAACAATTCTGTGAGTTAAGTGCTATTATTATCCCCATTTTATAAATGAGGAAATCAAGTTTGGGGGACTTGCCGAAGAGTGCGCGGCTAATAAATGTTTTAGCTGCAATCATAAATGCTATCATGACTTTTAGCAATGATTAATAAGGGAAAGAAAGAGCACTCATTAAAAATCATCATCGTAACGATCATTGTCATCTTACCAAACGCTCACGATCCCTTAGCTTTGTGGAACGAATAGATTTCAAAATATCGAGACCAGGCGGAGGGAAGATCAAGAACCTTGCAGGACACAAGACATGGTCCCTATCATCCTTGTCGGTACGCTTGAAGGACTATTTCAGTTGTGTCGGAGATGTATGTGAGCCTACAGAGAAGGAGCTAACTTGCCAGCACTCTTATTTATATGTAGAATCAGTTATTCTTAACCTGAGTCACAGAATATGAATTTTGTGGTGGTTGTTTGGTCGTTTTTGAGTCATGTCTGAATCTTCACAATCCCAACTGGGGTTTTCTTAGCAAAGACACGAGTGGTTTGCCATTGCCCTGTCCGGCTTATTTTACAGATGAGGAAACTGAGACAAAACTTGTCCAGAGTCACACAGCTGGTGAGGGTCTGAGGCTAGATTTTACCTCAGGTCCTCCTGACTCCAGACCTGGTGCTCTATCCACTGCACCACCCAGCTGCCCCCAGTTCATGAATACAAACCAGACAAGACTAATAGCAAGATAGCAACTTACCCGTTTTATTAGAAAAGATGAGAACAAAATGATGACAGTAAATAATAATGATTACAAAAGGGCTTGTTCCCTCTTAGTGGCCCTGAGGCGAGGACGGAGTGAGTCGGCCTTTCTCTTTGCATTTGTTTGAACTTCTGGTTTGATTAGATTGGGAGTGTGACAGACTCTATTGGCTGGGATACCTGCCCCTCAATGACAGAGCACCAAATTTGGGGGTCAAAATGACCTGATTTTATCCTTGACGGTCTTGTGATCTTGAGCAAATTACTTATTCTCTGCCTTAGTTTCCTCATCTGTAAATTGGGGAGGATAATGGCACCTGTTGTTATCGGGAACAATTACAAGAAATGTTTGTCTTTTCTGTTTAATGTTCCCTCTTCTTTGCCACCTCCCCAGCAAATGGTTATCCAGCTTTTGTTCGGAGATCTCCAGTGATGTAGAATCTACTATTTCTCAAGGCTGCCCTCATTGTAAAAAGATTTCCAAGAGGGAGGGAAGAGAGGGCACTAACGTTCCCCTAGTTCCCGGTCCGGGGGCATGATCCTGGCAGGCGCACGGTTTGGGGCATCGCATTTTAGGGAAGAACATTGATAATCTGGACAGCGTCCAGAGGGCAATGGTCACGTGCCTTAACTATGCCGTCCCAGAATCTGCTAACAGGGTGGGGGATGGTTAGCCTGAAGGGAAGAGACTGAGCATGGGGACGAGCTCTGTCTTCCAACATCTGCAGAGCTGTCATGGGGATGTCCTGCTTTGCCCTGGAGTTCAGAACCAGTGCATGGTGGGGGTGAGGGAAGAGCATCCGAGAGACAGATTTAAGCTTGATGTAAATAAGGGGAAAACTTCCTCGCGTTCCAGGCTGTTCAGCACATGCAATATTCTTTGATTTTTCTGACCTCAGTCACTTAATCACCACTCCCTCTGGGGGAAGCATCTGGACTTAGCCCATGGCAATGGGTCGCATCTCTTACTCATCCTAGTAGCTCAAAAATTTGAGCAAATTTGAGCAAAAAAATTTGATTTGCTTATTAAATGGAGATTACAATAGAATTTGACAATTTGGACCCAAATCCTGTTCTTCCCCTTCATTTGCCATCCACCTAAATTAAAACACCCATAATTCCCCACTCCAGCCCTGTCCTTTTTGCTTCCCTTGTGTTTGTCTGCTTAGTTCTGCTTGATCTGTTCTTGTCCTTTTTTGGGGAGATTGATTCTCCCTATTTCCTCCAGGCTAGAAACAAAGCTGCCATTCATAGTCTTGATCCTAGTTATGATTGACATGAAATTGGCTTTCGGGTCTTGACCCATTCACCCTTCCTGAGACAAGCCAGTGGTCCTTCTCCCAGAGGCTTGCATGTTGGTACAGGACTAAATGAGGGCATCCTATTAGAGCTCAGAACTCCCGTCCTCCATCTGCCAGTCTCAGCTCCCTCATCAGCAGGGTCTGCAGCACCCCGCCGGACAACCCTTTCTGCACGGCCCACCTCAGACAGCACCCATGTGAGCCATGGTACAGCCTCATGCCTTGTATCATCATTGCCATATTAGGCCAAATAAAGGCCGGACCTTTTTGGAATTGTCTAAAATATGAGTGCAGATTTTATCTAATTTGTGTTATTTATTACTTTTCTCTAAGTATTTATATATTATGTGCATATAAAAAAAAAAAATATATATATATATATATATATTGTGTTGCATATATTTTTCTTTGCAATAGTATCTGACAACAAACAGTAAATGTCTGAGACTGGATTGGAACTCCAGGTCCAGTGCTCTATCTATTGATCCACGTTAGCTATGGTTAAGAAATGAAATATCATACATAAAGTTCTTTGCAAACCTAAAAGTGAAATATGAATCCTTTTGTGCTCCTCAGGGCCCAGGACTGTGTCTTCCTCCCATTAGCTTCCTTTAGTATTTCCTTCCTCTTCTCAGTGGTGGATGATTGAGTGGACAGTAAGATAAATGGGCCTTCCTGCCTCCTTCCTCTTCCTCAGAGTCCTCCCAAAGAACCAGAGCAATGTTTTTTAGGTTCTTGGAGTTTGGCTGCGTTAAGTGCTTTTCTAAGGCATAAGAACTAGTTATTGTAATTATTGTTATTGTTCGATGATGATGATGAGGATGATGTTCAGACTTTCAGAGATATAGATGGTTTAGGGTTTTTTTCTTTTCTCTTACTCTTGGAATCAGTGGCTATACCCTAAAAGGAAAGTCCTAGAAAACAAGCATCTTGAGATTTACGATGGAAGGAGCTTTCCAGCCCTCTAGTTGAGGAAATAATCATTTATTTGTTTGTTTGTTTGTTTTTTGCTGAGGCAATTGGGGTTAAGTGACTTGTTCAGGGTTACAGCTAAGAAATATTAAGTTTCTGAGTCCAGATTTGAACTCAGGGTCCTCCTGACTTTGAGACTGGTGCTCTATCCACTGTGCCATTTAACTGCCCCAAAATAAGCATTCATTAAGCACCTACTATGTGTCAGGCATTGTACTAAATATTTATATTATCTTATTTGCTAAGTTTTTTTGTTGTTCAGTTGTCATTCAGTTATGTCTGATGGCAAATCAGTCACATCAAGGACTGTTTATTAAATGCCGACTGTGTGCTAAGCACCAGAGATATAAAATAAGCAAAAAACAGATGCTGCCCTCCAGGAGCCAGGATTCAGACCCAGGTCTTTGGGGAGCTGGTTCTGGTGATACCTTTCAGCAGCAGGGAGCCACAGGGTTGGCCCCTGAGAGCTCCGGCCACCTTGGCCTGGGAGGGATCTAGGAGTAGGATCTTCCTTCCCTGGCACTCGCTGGGCTTCATGAGCATGGCTCCACTTTCTGGCTGGGGCATCTTGGCTCCTATTGCCAGGACTGCTGTAGGAAGCGGGGATATGTGGCAAGGCAGAAAGACCTGGCAGCAAGAGGACTGGGTTCTGGTCCTGGAGCCCCCCACCTCCTTCCTTTGGCTAAAGCCTCAGTTGGACCAGGTCAGGAATCTCCGGGTTCTCTCTGACATTTTAGAATTTTCTTAGTCCTAGCCAGTGAGTCAATCAGCAAAGATTTATCAGACACCTACTGTGCGCCGAGCATTGTGCTAAGCCTGAGATTACAGATAAGAAAATCACATTTTCTGCTATCCAGGAGCTTATGCTGGGTCATGAAAAGATGGCTCCTTAAATAACCCTCCTTAAATGGAAGGCACCAGAGGCTATGCTGAGGTGTGAGCCACCAGAAGGGACAATCCCATTGCACTCGGCTCATATTTCAGACCTCAGTGATGTTATTTTGAATTCTGAGCACCCCAGTTTAAAGAAGGACATCAATGGGAAGCTGAAGGGCCTTGAATTCGTGTCATATGAGAATTGGTTGAAGAACTGGAGGAAAAGACTTGGGGGAGGGGAGAGGACATGAGGAAAGGCAATGTACATTTATTAGGCCCTAACTGTATGCTAGGCACTGTGCTAAGCACTTTACAAATATTATCTCATTGGACAGCTGCCTTCAAGTATTTGAAAGGCTACCAGATGGAGAAGGGATCGGACTTGTTCTGCTCTGGCCCTGAAAGACAGATCTAGGAGTGACAGGAGGCTGCAGTGGAGACTGATTTAGAGCCACTTGCCCATGAAAACTGGCAGGAGGCATTTGTTAAACTCTGGGGATACAAAAAAAGGTACAGAAGCCGGTTGCTGGATATGTTAGAGAAAGGGGTTCTTTAAGGGGTGGATCGATGGCCCCTCCTGTCATGAGCCCTCTTCTTCCTTTCCACTCCTGAAAGATTAGAGATAAAGGTCTCTCTGTTCTCATTCTTCCCCTCCCTAGACTTTGCTGTGTGGACATCCTCTTGTTGCTGGATTCCACGTTAGACAATTGGCCTCCCCAAGATCCTGCTACATAATTTCCCCTATAAAAATGGTTGCTTTTCTCCATAAGAACAGATTATATCAGAGTTATTAATCTGGAATCCTCAGAGCCCCCCAAAAAATCTGTGGGAAATTTTAAGGGGTTCATAAACGTGGATGGAAAAAGAATATCTTTAATTCAATATGATCAGTTTCCTTTGCAATCCTTTGTATTTTAATTTATTCACTTAGAAACTATTATGAGAAGGGGTCCTCAGCTTCACTGTTTTGCCAGATGGATCCAGACATATAGAGAAAGGTCAAGAGCCCTTGAATTAATAAACCTCAGCACAGATCTAGAACCGGAGAGGGCGGCGGAAGTTAACTATCCAGCCCTTCTCATTTACAGAGGAGAAGATTGGAGACCCCGTAGGGTCTCTGCCCAACATCATGCAGGTGATTGATGGAGGTGAGATTGAACCCCGTGATTCTTGCACCCCAAAACCTCTCTTTTGCTGCTGCTGCTGTGGCTCCTTGTAAGGATTACAAAAATCACTGCAACGTCCAAGAGATGCTTCTCCCCAAGCTCCAGGAATCCTGGGGGGGAGGGAGGGGAGGAAGGATGCAAGGCGCCGGAGGGCGGGAGGCTGTCTGTGCTCTCAGCTTTTAAATGAGCATCTCCCTTACAATGGCAGGGAGAAGCGGAGCACATTCTCTGAGGAGCCTCTTGTGCAGAGCTGGGCACTTAGGGCTAATGACATAAGGTCCTTGGTAACCAAGAGGGAGCAGTGGTGAAGGCGCGGGGGCCCTTCTTCAGCCCTGCCTGCTCTTCTGAGTGCCCCCCCATGATTTTGTTGATGCTCTCAAGTGGAGCTGGGAGCTGGCAGTCGGAAGGGCCGAACCAACCCCAAAGTGCGGCGAGGATGATCTATTACTAACAACACTAATGAGGACTCTCCTCTCTCTCCAGCATTTTAGCAAGCTCTTCTCCTCTGACCCTTGTTGGTACAGATGGTTTGAGGGCTTCTTGCCCCCATTTCACAGATGAGAAAACTGAGGTCCCGGGCAGGGGGTGCTTAGGATGCAGAGATGATTTGTGGGGTTTTGTCTGCGCCTGTGCCATGGCTGGCCTCTTTGCTGACCTTTCTCCCACACCAGCCAGCAGCCTGCATCCTCGGTCATCCATCTCTGTCTCTTTGGATGCCCATTACTGTCCCTCACGCTGTCTTTCTGAGAGAAGCCTAATAAACTTGGCCACCAAATGAGGCTCCAAGGGCTTCTTTGGGTTTAATGAAGTCTCTGCCAATTAGTCGGCTCTCTTTATGGGAGCGGATGTTACCTAGCTTCTTTGTCCTGGCGAGGATGTCGGGTCAGATGGGGCAGAATCCCTGGTGAGAAGCAGTGGGAATGTTGGGCAGTGAGCCTGGGGTGGGCAAAAGGCAGGGAAGAACCTGTCCTGCCCAGAGCTCGTCTCTGGGGCCTTCTCTTCCTCGGAAAGCGGCAGCCTGCCTCGTCCCTGAGTGGGGAGGATTCTATGTAACCAGGCAGGAGGTGACCACCTGCCTCCTGGTCCCGGCCCAGGACCCCTCCCTTGCCTTAATCTGTGGGTCCCACCAGCTTGGGATTCCTCCCTTCTCCTGGAAGCCTGGATCCGGGAGAGCATCAGTGACCCCCAGAAGAATTTGAGGGAGACAGGAGACCTTGCATCCCAAGGCAGGAACCGACCTCTGATTTTTATCTCAGTTCATTTATCATGCAGTACTGCCATGTGGTATATAGGGAGAGGGAAACTAGAACCACAGGTCCACCAGGCCGGGAATTAAAGTTTGTTCTTCATCACTTAGTCAAGTGTTTGCTGAACGAATGAATAAATGATGTCACATGCAAGAGGGATCAGCCTTGTTTGTTTGGCCCCAGAAGGCAGAACCAACTGCTATGGTTGATGACTGCGGAGGTAAATTTGGGCTTGATCTGGAGGAGGAGTTTTTTTTGGGGGGGGACTTAATAATAATTAGAGGTACCCAAAAGAGAGAGGGGGTGGACTCTGGGGAATGGGCCCTCCCTCCCTGAAGGCTTCTGGCCACTTGTGCAGCAGCTGTTCTAGCAGGATCCCTTTCTGCTGCGACTGGGACCGAGTGACCGCTCCGGACCCTCCTGATATTCAGAATCTGGGATCTTGTGAGTTGCTCTAGTTTCAGATGTGGGTCTGTCATTCAAGGTTATTATAATTTATTTCCAATCAAGCCATCATCAGCGCCTGTTTTTAAGCCTCTTGTAAGCCGGGCACTATGGTGGGGGGCTAGGGGGACAAAGGAAGTAGATCCCTGATCTCTGGGTGCTTATGGTCTATCAGAGGAGACGACTTGGACCCCTCAGAGTATTTGCAGGATAAATCAAGGGGATATTGAAGGGGGGGTCCCATGTATTATATCTATCTCCCTATTGATTGATATGTCTCTGAAGGGAGAGAAAGGGACAGAGGAGAGAGAATGACAGAGAGAGGAGCACCTGGGTGGTACGGGGAGTGCAGTTTGGAGCCTAAAGTCATGAACAACTGAGTTCAGACATAGCCTCAGACATGGGCAAGTCACTTAATCTCTGCCTCAGTTGTGTCTTTTGTGAAATAGAGATAATATCAACAGCTTCTGTCCAAGGTTGTTGGGAGGAATAGATGAGATGATAGTTGTAAAGCTCTTAGCAAAATGCTTGGCACGTTATAGGTGCTTAATAAATATTAACTATAATTACTGTGTGTTTGTGCATGTGCAAGGGAGTGATTCTGCCCTCCTTCCCCCATCCTATTCTTTCTCTTTACGGCATACCCTTCTCATTTCCAGGCTTCTTCTCGTCCCCCTTTGAGCATGTACTTTGTATGTCTACCACACTCTCTCTGATTTGAACATCCTCAATGGTCTGCCTTCAGGCCTGTTATGTTCTCCTTCCTCCTTTTCCTCTCCTTTCTCTCCCCAGCTTTTTTCCCATCCCTCCTCCCTCCTTCCCCCTTTCCTCATCCCTCTCTTCTCTTTCCTCCTCCCCCTCCTCCTCTCCCGGTTTTCCTGACTTCCTCTAAGTCCCTGCTGAAATCTCACCTTTCTCAAGGCCCCTTGCTTAGAGCTAGCCCTGTCTACATCTCGTTTGTGTGGTTATTTCCCCCCTTAGAATGTGAGCTTCTTGAGGGCAGGCTCGCTCTTTGCCTCCTTTTCGCTTAGGCCGGTGTTTGACGGGGAGTAGGGGCTTAACAAATGTTCGGAGACTGGCCCTGTCTTCCCCAGTGACCCCTTCTCTCTCACACACAGCCCACTTCCTGCCCCCAGCTGACGCGGGACTGGGGCTGGTTTTGTTTTTTAACCTCATCAGATCCGCAGGAGAGTGAGGGCTGTGTGGGGAGCTGCCCAAAATAGCTGCGGGCCCCCTGCCAGAGGAAGAGTAGCCAGACTCCCTAGAAGGGAATTGTACCAGTTTAAAGATGACTAAGCCCCCCCATGCACACACTCGACACCCCCGCTTTTTCTTGCTTTTCCCCTGCTCCCCCTCTGTAGCCTCCCACGGACAGTTTGCGGCTTGGCGCCTCAGCTGGGCACTGCTGCCCGCCTCCCCTTAACCTCACTCCCACCTGACAGTGGAAAGCAGGAGCAAGCTTGTGGGCCAGCTGCTGCCCTCAAGGCAGGGCTTCCCAGGCTCTGTCTGCTCATTCTCCCATGCTGCCATGACTGAGGCGGGCACCTTCCCAAGTTGTGCCAGGTGTCTGCTGTTGGAGAAGACAGCCCCTGGCATAGACTACAATCCCTCCTCCCCTTTTCTCCCCCATCCTGGAGTCAATCAAATGCATCACTTAGTCATAACATGTTAGAGTTGGAAAGGGATCTTCAAGATCATGGATTCTGGCAAGTGACTTGCCCAAGATGACACAGAAAGCATCAATTATATCAAGGATCCGGACCCCAGCCTTGGGACCTCAAACCCAGGACTCTTTCCTTAATAAGACTGATTTTAGTATTTCTTCTTCCTCCTTTATCCAGTCAGTTATTCAGTCAGTCAGCAAGTACTTATTAAACTCCTCTTCAGCACCCTCTATTTCAGGGGCTATTAACCTCGGGGTCACTTGTATGTATGTGTTTGTGTGGTAGAGAAGCCATAAGCTTGGATGGGGGGGGAGGTTAATTACATCTTTATTTGTATTACCCTCTTGTTGAAAATGAGCATTCTTTTTCATTATTTAAAAACATGATTCTCGCAATGGATAGAGCAGCAGCCCTGGAGTCAGGAGGACCTGAGTTCAAATCTGATTCAGTCACTTAACACTTCCTAACTGTGTGATCCTGGGCAAGTCACTTACCCCCAATTGCCTCAGAAAAGAAAAAAAAAAAAAGATGATTGTGAGAAGGGGTCTGTAGGTTTCACATCTTGCAAGAGGGAGGGCAGATTTCAAAGAAGGTGTTCATGAAGCTTTTCCTGATTCTCCCCCTCAGCTGCCAGGAGACTTTCTCCCCCTATTATATGTTAAGGTATGTCCTTATTGCCTGTCTCGTTGGAATGAAAGTGCTCCTTTTTGCCTAATCCTTAGGGAACTTACCTTCTGTCAGGAGAGATGGGGAAATGGGGGGTTCAGGAAAGGCCTCACATGACACTTGAGCTGACCCGGGACAGAAAAAGCTCTTTCATTGATTCCGACCTCTTGCTCTTCTCCTGCCTCCCTGCCTTGGATGTGCCGGGTTCCCCCTGGGAATTCCTGTCTCCTTCCAGGAGCAGCTCAGAGCCCGCACCCCAGAGCTAATACACACATGGACACATCCTCCTAGTCTGTCTACACCATTGCCTGCTCCTGTACATCACAGAGCCACGTCCCAGGGGAGCAGCATGTCATAAACTTCCTAAAATTCATAGAGAGTCAAATCCTCTGAATTTACAGATCAGGGAAACTGAGACCCGGATGAGGGAAGTCAGTCATTCAAGGTCACCCAGGTGTGTGCAGATGGGAAATAGGAAAGGCTCCTGCAAGCCCGGCTCCTCTAACTAGCAATTCTTTGTTCTTCGGCACCTTACCTTATTACTTTTCACTTGTAATTGCATGAATGAAGGAGGGAGTTCATGAACAAAGTGTTTCTTTTTTAATCTGGGTCCAGCTTCCAGGTCTTTTGGAGTATGGAGGTAGGGAAAACATGGGGAATTTTGTCTGCAAGGGAGGTTATTTATCTTTCTGGGTTTTTGAAAATGTAAACATATCCTCTTTGGAAGAGGGAGCAGACGGGAGCCCAGGTGCTCCTGGTTGTGGAGGAGACAGATGTGAGCCTCAAGGCCTTGAGGAGGGGGGCGGTTTGAGGGGCTGGCTGTGATCTCAGCTTCTCGGGGGCTCACCCAGGGGCAGGGGAAGAAATGGTGGGCCCCTCTCTCACAGGATTTCCTGTCCCCCTTCCCATCCCCCCAATCTCATATTCTCCACCCCTCTCAGTTTGAGGCTGGCTTATCAGAGGACCAGTGTTCTCCCCAGGCCTGCGCTGATGTGCATCCCCCCCCCTCCCCATTGTGATGTCTCATCCACAGCCCCCTCTCCTCCATGGTCACATAGGTCGTGCCTTAGCTCCACGGCCTCCCGCTGCTCACTCGAATCCCATCTGCCAGCCTGACTCACCAGCCCTCAGGGACGGGGAGCATCTGTTCCCCCTGCCCCCCTGCTCCCCGCCTGCCAAAGCAGATAAAGGGGTCTCACCGGGGATGGGGGGAGATGATGAGGGAAGCCTGCCAGCTCTGCTGACTAAGGGGATGGATCCAGGAGTCCCTCCCTGCCAGCAGCAGTTTCTGCTCTTAGGGCCAGTTCCTGCTTCTTGACCTCAGACCTCAGAGGGAGGAGGAACTTGAAAGCCCAGGCTGGGCTGCAGATGACCAGAGATAGTGATGGCTAGTTTCTATTTTCTTTTGCTGTTTGGGGGGAGTACACACACACACACACACACACACACACACACACACACACACACACACACACACACACACACACTTCATTTCTCCAGTTAGGTGTAAAATAAATTTTTTATATTTGTTTTTAAAACATTAAAACTTTGAGTTCCAGACCATCTCCCTTCCTCCCTCCTCTCCTCCCCCATGGAGAAGATACATGTGAAACTGGTTGCTATTTTCTATACCTTGCAACTCTGAGATCACCTGTTCTACGTATTATTAGCATCCCTCTTTTACAGATGAGGAAACTGAGGATAAGAGGTGAAGGATTTTGTCCCAGGGAACCCAAATGCGGGGCTTCCAGACTCTCTTCAAGCAGGATCACATTGCCCCTTGTGTCACTTTTGTGCGAATCCTGTCCTTCTGTCTCTAGTTACATCAGCAGCAGCGCTAACTTTTATATAGCTCTCGTATTACAGTCGTTATCTCCTTTGATCCAGGGAGGGAGATGCTACCTCCCCGTTTTACAGATGAGGAAACTGAGGCTAACAGGTTAAATGACATGCCCAGGATCACATGGCAAGTGTGTGTCTAAGGCTGCATTTGAACTCAGGTCTTCCTGATTGTAGGCCCAGTGCTCTAAACACCAAACCACGGATCTTTCGAGAGGTTCCTTGATGGCCAACACCTCCCTTCTTTCTGAGGTCATCTCCATTTTCTCCTCTCTCTCTTGTTTCTCCATAGTGGTCGGCAGTCGTCTCCCCAGTTAGACTGGGGGTTTCTTGAAGGCAGAGACTGGCTTTTGCCCTTCTTTGGATCCCCAACATTCACCACGGTGCCTGGGCATAGAGTCGGTGTTTAATAAATGCTGATTGACGGACTAAGCACTGTGATAATTGCGAATCACAAATTTTAAAAGAGAAAAAACCTTAGGAGTCATAAAACTCAAACTCTTGATTTCTTGGATGCAGAAACTGAGGCATAGAGTCGTACAACTAGGAAGTATTTTGCATAGGATTTGAACCCTGGTTTCCGTGATGACGGGTACAGTAACCTGCCTATTACATCATGTTGTCTCTGCTGAATGTGTGTGTGTGTGTGTGTGTGTGTGTGTGTGTGTGTGTGACTTTTAAAGCATTTCAAGCAATTATCTCATTTGACCCTCTCAATAACTTGGTGATGTATTAGTTAACAATTAATGAGCCTACTATGTGTCAGTCTCTGCATGAACAAACTATATCCAGAGGTGTCAGTAGCAGTCAACTAACATTAAATGCCTACTATGTGCCAAAGTTTGTCCAACTATATACAAAGGTGTTGATAGCAGGCAACTAACATTAATTGCCTACTATGTGCCAGAGTCTGTGTATAAAAGTGTCTATAGCAGGCAGCTAGCATTAAATGCCTACTATGTGCCAGAGTTTGTGCAACTATGTACAAAGACGCCAATAGCAGTCAACTAGCATTGTCAGGCACTGTGTTAAGTGTTCAAGAGTTAAGTAGACCCATTTTGCGGATGAGGAAACTGAGGTAAAGGGATGTACCCAAACTCTCACAACTTCTTGCCATCTTCTGACGAGTCCATTTCCAGTATACCCTGTTGTACTAATGTTTGTTCAATTGGATAATATTTAGCCAGTTGTAATCCTTCTCATTTTTGTTCTTCCCTGGATCCACCAGACTCCCACCAGGATTTTGTGGTATAATTGGTTCCTAAAAAATAGCCCCATCCTGCCCTTTATGATTCAGCCAGATTGACCCTGCTGTTCTTCAGCCATGATGCTCCATGGCCCATCCAGTGCCAGCGCTCTGCCCCCTGTCTCTATGCCAGAGTGGACTTCCTTCCCCCTCTGCCCCTTGGGATCCCTAGCTTCCTTCAGAGTCATCTTAAGGTTCACTTTCTCTTATGTTCCCCATAACAGCCAGTATCCTCTCTTCCTCCCTAAACTTGTTCTGTCATATCCAACTCTTCATGACTCCATTTGGGGTTTTCTGGACAAAGTTACTGGAGTGCTTGGCCGTTTCCTTCTCCAGATCATTTTACAGTCTGAGGCAGACTGGGTGAAGTGACTTGCTCAGGGTCACATAGCTAATAAGTGCCTAAAGCTGGATTTGAACTTAAATTTTCTTGATTTCAGGCTTGGCAATCTTAGCTACTGAGCCACCTGGCTGCCTCCTAGATGCAAACTACTTGAAGAGAGGTTTGGGGGAAGGTTCCCCTTTTTTAATGTCTTTGTATTCACAGTGCCTGGCATACAGTAGGTGTTTAATAAATATCTGTTGATTTGTTGTTATCCCCTTATACAAGTGAGGACACTCCTATGGACTTGAAGTCCAGTAGCCTCCCTTCTCCCACACCCCATTGCTTCCCTCACCACCCCATCAAAGCCCTTTTTTTCCCATTCTTTTTTAAGAATCAGGCCTACACTCAAGGTCCCAAAAACTACTTATTCAGCACCTGCTGTATGCACAAGGTGGTCACTGCCCTGTGCTGGGGAGCTTGCTAATTGAAGGAACCCCCTGATTTATTGGGAGAGGTCACATGAGAAGGGTTCCAGGCTGACAGGAGAAATGGGTTCTTCTCCCAAGCTCTGCTGCTTGCTAAGTTTTCTGTGCAGATTTGGGAAAAAAAATCACTTTCCCTCCTGGGCCTCTGTTTTCTTTTCTGTAAAATGAGGAGGTTAGACTAAAATAATAGTTGAAGTGCTGTCAGGGAGCTCCAAGTTTAGTTCATACTCCTTCCCCCCATTTTATGGATGAGGAAACTGAGGCTCATCAAGTGGAAGTAACATGCTTAAGATCATACCGGTACTAAGTATCACAGCTAGGTTGCTATCTAAGATCCAGCTTTAAAATCCTGTGATTCTTCCTTGAAGAGGGCCATCAATTAACTCTTCTGGGGACCAGGGGGTTAGGACTTTCTGTCACTGACTTGAGAGTAGCCTGGGAATCTAGCAGAAGGAAGAAAGAGAGAGGAAGAGAGGGAAGGAAGAAAAGAAAGAAGGAGAGAAGTGAGGGAAGAAAAAGAAAGGAAGGAAAAAAGGAAGGAAAAATGAGGAAGGAGAGAAAGAAAGAAAGAAAGAAAGAAAGAAAGAAAGAAAGAAAGAAAGAAAGAAAGAAAGAAAGAAAGAAAGAAAGAAAGAAAGAAAGAAAGAAAGAAAGAAAGGAAGGAAGAAAGGAAGAAAGGAAGAAAGGAAGAAAGGGGGAGGAAGAGTATTTCTAAAACTCTTATTCTCTATCAAAAGCTGTGTTAAGTGCTGGTGATAAAAATAGTCAAAACAAGACAATTCCTGCCCTCGTGAAGCTTTTATTTTAATGTGGGAGATGACCCATAAAGAAGAGTGCACTTGGATATTCCCAGGATGAACCCTGTCATGTTCTCTGGGCAGAGGACCCTGTCTTATGGACTCGGGGGTACTGAGAGGGGGGCACCACTCCTCCTGGATAGAGAAGAAGAAAAAGCCAGCCCTGCTCCCACCCTGGGGAGAGTCGGAGAAAACCGGGTCAGTGAGCATTTATTAAGTTTTTACTGTTTACTGTACCAGACTGCTAAACCAGGGAGAAAAAGCATCAGTGCTCCTTTTAATCAACGAGCTAAGTTTCTTCCCCTCTGGGCTCTGAGGGCTCCTCCTCAGCTCCTTTCCACAGAGAATCCACTTAGTAGGTTCCTATTTCATAGCCCATTAAGCTGGAACATAGGTTAGGGTTGCTCATGGGATGGGAGGGGGCTTCTAATAAGAAGGAACAGTGCCAGGAATCACCTTGCCAGCCCTGAGGGAGGAGCCGTAGCTGTTGGTGTCTGTCTCAGAGACAGGGAAACCGGCTTTGGTTTCCCTTTGGTGGGCCAGGGCCTTCTCATGTGGCCATTTGGGAGCAGCCTGCCAGGACTGGCTGCTGCCATCCTTTGCTATTTGTCCCCGAGCTGCCTCTTCTTCCCAGCCAGGAACAGCCGCTTGGTGTCTGCGGCCAAGTCTGGCCGCCTGTGGCTGCTGTGAGAAAAGAACCAGATGTTCCCCGAGCTCAGCTGTTGCTGGGCTTGGTCACTCCTGCCTTCCTGCTCAGCCGCAGCCCCCCTGCCCGCACTCAGACAGCTGCACCAGGTAGCCGGGGCTCAAGAGGATCCTGTTTCTGGGAGCTCCCTGGGCTGCCCCCTCTAGTGGGGGAGAGGAGAGGGGACACAGGGAACAAACACTTTTTTCCCAATGGAGGCAGATCGTGACCTGCCATTTCTTGGGGAGATTAGTTTCTTTATCTTGATTTTTCCAACAGAAGACAGGCCAGGGAGGGATTTGAAAAGTTAAAAGACCAAGGGAGGCTCCAATGCTGTGGCCACCTCGGTACTGAGAGGGTGTATGTAGGAGGTGTTGTCTCTGCCCTCCCAGGCCCCAGCCCAGGGAAGAAGATCTGAGACGAGTGAATGAAAAAACACGTGAAAAACAGCCCAGCTGTGACGGGCCAGCCCCTCCAGGGGCTTCTTGTTTGGCCCAGCAGATGGGGAGAGCTGGCTCCATCTTCCAGGCAGGAGAGGCTGTGGAGACCATTGTTCCCAAGGCTGGTTTTCCACTCCCTCAGACCTGCCCTTATTTCCCAGCCTGAGGATTTCCTGAGCCTGCTCCATGTTGAATAATTCAAGCCCCACCAGATGGTTTTGCTTCCTTCCACATCTTAAGGCTCCTGCTGGACAGTTTGGGAACCCCCGTAGCCATGGTCCGCCATTAGCTAGGATGCTGTGCTGTGAGGGGTCCGTGGAACAGCCCCCAGCCACTCCCTGCTCAGGCTAGGCTGCATCTAGGAGGTCATTGCCAGCCCAGGCCAGCCCCAGACCTAGAACAGCTGTGGCTTTATTACCCTGGAAGGAATTGACAAATAGAACTGTAAAGGAAGGCTAGTAATGATAGTAATAATATAAATATTAACAATTATAGCTATTTGTAGTAGTTACAATTCTCAGTATTTATAGAAGGGAAATACAGGACTAAGAACTTTTTACAAATATCATCTCATTTGTTTCTTACAACAATCCTGGGAGGTAGATACTATTATTCTGCCTATTTTTCAGTTGAAGAAACTGAGTCAGAAGTTAAGCGACCAGGATCATACAGCTATTATTTATCTGAGGTTGGATTTGAACTCGGGGCTTCCTGACTCTTGGATCAGCACTCTCTCCATTGGGTAACCTCTTTCTCCTTTATAGGGGAAGTAATCCAATGGGGGGAAGTGTCATGTCTAAAGGAATGCGACCATTTAACTGCCAAGCCAAGGCTAGGGCCCTACTTTATTGTTTTATCTTGGTTCAGTACATCTTTATTCAGTATCTACTATATAGAAGACATGGGTCATGCTGAGTGCACTGAACTCTGTCCCTGCTCGCAAAAAGTTTGCATACTTATTCCTTCCAACATGGGGGAATTAGGAGTATGGCACCCCCACAATCTGGAAAATCTATGCAAAAAATTTTGGCTATCCCCTTGTACCAGAGAAGCCCCAATTTTTTTTAATGGGGCATTTACAGTACCTTATTGTACAATTTGAATTAAATATTTGGCCATAAGCTATATTGTATAATATTATACATCTATTTCACTTTCTAAGTTTCTCAATTTTTTCTGTGTTGTCTGCTGGCCTTCTTGAGTCTTGGCTTCTGCAGAACTCCCCCCAAATTCCCATTTAATTTCTTACACTGATCCACCATGTATCAAAACTCTGATAGGGAAGAAATTATGATGGAGGAAGTGATCAAGGCCAGAATTACCACCTTCCGCCCATTGTTCTTGTTCCATCCACGGGGGTCAAGCAGAAGGCTAGTCCCTCTTCTTGACATGGAGGTGACAGAGTGGACAGAACACTGAAACTGAAGTTAGGAAGACTCTTCCTGAATTCAGATCTGGTCTCAGATCTTCACTATATGTGTGACCTTGGGCAAGTCACTTCACCCTGTTTGCCTCAGTTTCCTCATCTGTAAAATGAACTGGAGAAGAAAATGGCAAACCATTTCAGTGTTCTGCCAGGATAATCCCAAATGGAGTCACAGAAAGCTGGACATGATTGAACATAATAGCTTTTCCATCACTGGAAGATAGCTATCTTGATTGACCCCTCTCTATCCTCATGGATAAGTATCTGGCTTTCCTTCAGCTGATTCTCTTGTGGCATGATTTCCAGGCAGTTGGTCATTACTTATTGGATGAATCAGTGATTGTTCTTTCCCCTACACTCAAATTGTCCTTTCTTCCTTCTCCTCTCTCCCAGAGCAGAGACAGGGTAAATATAGGGGTATCTCCAGCTAGAAACATTGAACCTCCACAGGTTTATGTGTAACACTTGAGACTGAGATTTCCTTAAAACAAATGTATACCTCTTTTTTTTTTTAAATTAGTGGTATTTTGTCATTTTCTAATTACATGTAAAGATAGTTATTTAACATTCATTTTTGTAAGATATTGAGTTCCATTTTTTTTCTTTCTACCTTCTTCCCTCCTTCCCTTCTCCCTCCCCAAGAGAGGAAGCAACTTCATATAGGTTATTCATGTACATTCATACTTAACATATTTCCACATTAGTTATGTTGGGAAAGAAAAATCAGAACAAAAGGGGAAAACCTCAAGAAAGAAAAAACAGAACAAAACAAAAAAGGTGAAAATAGGATGCTTCAGTCCACATTCAGTCAGTCTCCATAGTTCTCTATCGGACGCTGATGGCATTTTCCATCCCAAATCTGTTGGAATTGTCTTGAATCACTTGCTGAGAAGAGTTAAGTCTATTATGGTTGATCACATAATAGAAAAGCTATTCTCACTGTGGCCTTGGGCCTGTGTGGATTGGATTGAGAGTCAGGAAGACTTTCAGTTCCCATCTCAAACTGTGAGACCCTGTACAAGTTACTTAAATTCTTTCCTCCTCATTTTCTTTTGCTAAAAGGAAGCTACCTCTGTGGGGGTGGAGGTGGTTATGTTCAAAAAAGATCAGATACGACATGCCATGCAACTTCAAAGCACTCTAGAAAATGCAAGGGTTTACTGTTGTCTTTAAAAATATTTGCATTTTTGGACGTCTTCCTAAGCGTGTGTCCTCCTGGGGAGCAAGTCTCCTCCCTCTGCTTCTCATCCCTGGTCAGTATCCTATTTCCTGTAAGCCTCAAATCCCTTGCTTGCAACACCTAGGTAGGAAAACATCTTTCCACTACTCATTGGTTCATAGGCTTACAACTAGGTCACCCGAAAAGTCTTCTGGGCCAATCCCATCATGTTACACTTGAGGTTAAGTAAGATCCTTAAAAGATCATTGATGTAGGGCTACAAAGGTCCTTGAGAACATATAGTTGTAAACCCTTCATTTTCCATATCAGGAAGTTGAACTGAGTTACCCAGGTTCACGTAGGTAATAAATGTCACAGCCACTGGTCAGCTCATCCCCTCACATCCTCTCTACTGATGGATCAAGGAAATGCTGACTGTTTACTCTCTCAGGGCTCACCACCGCCTTCCTTCCCCTCAGCTAATAAATGATCCTGCTCTAGGCTCTATCTTCAGACCCACTGACCCGGAATCTCTGGGGGCCATTTATCAAAAGCCTTTTTTGCTCATATAGGTCACCATGAAAGTCCCTTATCAATCACCCGTTTGTATCTGTGCTGCTCTGTTGAGTTCTATGCAGAGAAAAAAAGAAATCACATTTAATACTGGAAGAGACCTCAGAGGTGGTCTGATCCATTTCTTTTATTTTACACATGAGGAAATAATGACTCCCAAGTCCCATAATCAGTAAGGAACAGAGATGGAAGGCTATTTTGTCCAACATCCCCGTTTTTCAGAGGAGGAGACTGAGGCCAGGAAAAGAAAATTCTTTGCCTAAGATCACAAGTAGTAGCAGACTTAGAGCTGGAGGAACCTTAGAAGCCATCTAGCCAACTTCCCCCATTTTATATATGAGAAGATGGAGGTCCAAAGATTTGAAATTATTTTCTCAAGAGTGCATCTACCATAAAAGCTAGATTTCAAATCCCAAACCCTTTCCAAAATTTGTCACATTTTTATTTATCACATTTCTCAGACCTCTCAAAAATTTCTCACATGAGATATGCGCAGTATGTGGTACATAGTTAGGTGCTTCTTTCTTCTCTTCTACATTTGGCATTCCTTCCCCTTACATGCTGCTCAGACTCACTCACTTGCTTTTTCTTCCCTCCAAGAATTTATACAATGAATTCTACTTCTGTAAACTTTTTTTTTTTTTTTTTAAAGTCACACACTATATACCTGGGTGCTAGGCCAGATCCTGAGACTTGGGGAAATACCACTTGTACACAGAATTATATGCAGAGCTGACAAGGACTTGGCTCTTAAGTTGAGGAACGAACAGAGGAATGAATGAAAAAATAATGTGAATCCCCTCTTTAGTATCCTCTTTTTAAATAATTGAAGGAAATTCTAAATTTCAGTAAGAGGCTAATGAAAATAAAGATATGATCATTTTCCCATCAAAATTCTCAGACCCTCTGAAATATCTGGGTCCATGAACCTCAGCTCGCAAATCCCTGCTCTATCTGAATTATGTCTCCCTCAAACTGTCTGAGTATCCTAATCTCCTTCTAAATTGCATTAACCCCCACCCTATTGGATATGATCATATTAGGACATAAAAGGGATTAAGAACCAAGGAAATATCCTGTCTCTATGTTGGGGAACAAGAGGGAGGCATCTGTGCTTCTGTGATCAGACCCAGAGGGGTCCAGGAACCAGTTTGAGTGATATGGTTCATCTTCCTCTATACCTCTTCAATTTATCACAAGCCCCGGGATGTGAGGTGTAAGAAGAAGCCAGTCCTCTGGACCCAGGCTCCCACCAGCATGCCCAGCCCCAGATGAGCCCTATGAGGGGCACCCAGGAGGACCACACTCTCTGGGCCTGTCAACTCAGGTGAACCCCCCACTCTCAACACATGGCATGCTGCTGGGAATTGAAAAGGAGCCTGTCTCCCAGGCAACCTGATAACTGGGGAGGTGCTGTCAGCACGTGATGGAGGGGGGAGTGCGGGGCTGAGACGTTATTAGTGGGAGGACTCTGGCTTGTGAATGTAGAGCTAGGAGGGAGCGCAGAAACCATCTATTTGAACTCTTCAGATGGGGAAACTGAAGCTTAGAGAGTTAAAATGCCTCCAGATCATAGGATCTTAGATGTAGAGCTGAAAGAGACTTCTTTCACTCCCTCTCCCCTTTCCCTCCTCCCTCAGCTCCCTTTCTCCTTCCTCTGAAGTCATCAGCTCCAACTGCTGCTTCTGAGGGGTGGGAGAACTAGTGCATGCCCCATAGAGTGGCTGAAGGTTTCCAGGGTTATCAGAGGCATGCAGAGCTTTGCTGGCTTTGAAGGGGCTTATTGCTGTCATTCCACCTCTTCCAGGAAACTTTCTCTGACAGCCCTTACTTGAACATATTTTTTCCTTTTCCTCAGCTCTTCCCTTCTCTCTGTTTCCTTCTCCTCCTCTTCCTCCTCCTCTTTCTCCCATCTTCCTCCCCTTCCACCTCATCTTTTTCTCCTCTTTTTCCCTTTCTGTGACCTCACCTTCTTTTCTGACTCAGAGGTGACTTTGATCTCACTTCAGGATCATGGGCTATCCTTGACTCTGTGGACAGTCATCATGTGTGCCTCTGCTGCTCTCTGGGCACCCATCTACTTGGCACTCTTCTAAGATTCTGGTGTTTCATGATTGCAACCATGTAATATAATGTTGGGATGGCTAATGGCTCAATGGAGAGTGTGTGAAGTCTAGAGTCAGGAAGACTCATCTTCATGATTTCAAATCTGGTCTGAGACACTTAGTAACTGTGTCACCCTGGGCAAGTCACTTCACCCTGTTTTCTTCAGTTTCCTCATCTGTCAAATGAGCTGGAGAAGGAAATGACAAACCATTCCAGTATCTTGGGCAAGAGAACTCCAAATGGGACCACAAAAAGTTGAACATAACTGAAATGACTGGCCAAAAACAATACATTGTCACTGAGAAGACATCGTTGTTAAAAAGATAGTCTTTGGGGCAGCTAGGTGGCGCAGTGGATAGAGCACAGCCCTGAATTCAGGAGGACCCGAGTTCAAATCTGGTCTCAGACACTTAATACTTCCTAGCTGTGTGACCCTGGGCAAGTCACTTAACCCCAGCCTCAGGGGGAAGAGGAAAAAAAAAAAAAAAAAGATAGTCCTTGGCTTTGGGGATCACTTCACAAAGACCTGCACAATTTCCCAAATTTCCTCCACTTCTGGGCCTGACTCTAGGGCCTTTCTCCAATATATTCATTGATGGACTAACTCAGTGGGTTGCCCATCCAACTTCATGTCTTTGTCAAACTGTTAAATTGAATGTGCCGGGGAGTAATATAAGGACACTATCAGTAATATAAGGATAAGATTCGTCTGCTCCACCCCAGAATTTCAGCAAGGGGGAAATACCTGTAGTCTTGGCCCTGGATCATCTTTGGGAATGTCAGCTCTGTTGCAAGAATTCTACTCTTTAGGCTGGATGCCCTGGCATAGAGAAATAAAGCAATCCAGTTGCTTTAGGGACATGTTTGTTTTGCAGAGTGGAAGATGTGTCTTTTCCCAAGCCGGTGGAGGCAAAGAGGAAAGAGAGCAGGTACTTCATCGTCCTCATTCCCACAGAGGATCATTCTTGCCCAATCACAGTTTTTTAAATGGCTGCCTTTTTTCTTTTACACTACCCAGACTGTCCCCAATATCTCCTCGTGTTCTCCCACAGAGTCCTCATTTCTTATTGCAAGCGCCTGATCTGTGTTCTTGGGAAGGGAGACTTTGAAGGAACCTGGAACTGTCAGCCTGGAAAAGAGAAGGCTTGGCATATGATCACTGGTCTCATAATTGAAGGGCAATCCTGTGGGAGAGAGCTCACACCCATTCTGCTTGGCCCAAGAGGGCAGAGCTGGGGGGAAGGGAGAATGAGGGGGGTTGAGGAGTCAGGCTAATTGGAGTGCATTGAGTTGCCTCCTCAGCTACCAGTCTCCCTTCACTGGAGGTCTTCACATAGAAAGGCTAACCACTCATTGAGGGTCATAGAGGGACTTGTTGTCCTAGAACAGACTGAGCTGGGTTGTCTCTGAGGGAGATCCTGTGATTCCGGCTGAAGTAGATATGACCAGTATATTAACGTGGACCACGTTCTAAATCACAAGCACCTTGTTGTTGTGGCGTTTCATGCCTGGCTAATCCTTGGTGGCTCCGTCTGGGGTTTTCTTGGCAGAGATGACAGAATGGTTTGCCATTTCCTTCTCCAGCCCTTTTTTGGGGGGCAGAGTGAGGCAATGGGCATTAAGGACATTGCCGGGTCACAGAGCCAAGAGGTATCAAGTATCTGAGGCTGGATTTGAACTCAGGTCTTCCTTACTACAGGGTGAGTGCAGTATCCACTGCACCACCTAGCTGTTCCTCCAGCTTATTTTACAGAGAAGGAAACTGAGGCAAACAGGACAAAGTGAATTGCCCAGAAGCACAGAGCTAATAAGTGTCTGAGGCCAGAATTGAACTCAAAAAAATGAGTCTTCTTGACTCAAGTCCTTGTCCAACTACCTAGATACCCATGAAATAGATATAATCCAATAGGTAATTGTAAATCATATTCCTTCCCCACAAATGCCCACCTTACTACTGGAAGGAAGAAGGTAAAGGGACGTTTCATTAATCATCACCTTTAACCTGAGATCAGCTGCCTTTAAATACGGCTTCCATTTGTGTTTCAGTTTTCAAATGAAATAAAATTCAATGGAAAAGTTTTCAATGACATTGTAATTATTGTGTCTCATACCTGAAAGAAAGTATCTGACTCAGGATCTTTTCCTGGCAGGAGCATGATCTCAAAGCGCCGGGTAAATATTTGTTCAATGTATCTGGGACTCTCCTTTCCAATGCATTCCGTCTAATTGTTAGAGTTACTGTTTCGGTTCTCTTATTCGTGCTTTCTTCTGCTCCGGGATAATTCATCCAAGGCTTCCCGTGTTTCTTTTAATTCCTTGTTATTTCTTAGTAGCATTGCCAGTCTCCTGAAGGGCTCCTGCCTGAGCTCCATAGCTATCTCACATGGAAGTCTATTAAGGGAGGGCAGTCCTGGAGGAGGATGGGAAAAAGCCCCCAGAAGAGATCCCACGGATCACTCGAGCATGGCGGTCAGCAGCCTTCACCCAAGGCTTCCAAATGAGCAGGCTCCTGCCTGCCCACCCCCCAGAAAAGACAAACCTGGCTCTGAAGTCACTCGTGCAGAATGTCAAGTCACACAGGCCGTGTTTTCAAAGTTAGTGAGAAGTGTTTTTAATCAGAGCCAAATCTGCTAATATGTGATGAATTTACAAATTGGCGAGCAGACCGGGGCAGTGTGTACACAGGAGCCTGCTGTTCCCGAGAAGCCGTTTCAAGTTGTTACCAAGCTTGGTTTTTTATTTTAGCTTCAAGGGTTGTTATCTATTTAACTCTCAACCCACACAACGCCATACACTGAGCACCCGGGGTCCGGGGCCCCCTGCTTGCTACATTGATCCTCTTCCTTTCTGCCACGGGGAAAGATTTTTTTTTTTAATGCCTGATATAGACAGTCCCCATTTTATTTTATTTTTTATTAAAGCTTTTTAGTTTTCAAAACATATGCATAGATAATTCTTTGACATTAATCTTTGCAAAACCTTGTGTTCTAGTTTCCCTCTCTCTCACCTCACTCCCCTAGATGGCAAGTAGTCCAATATTTGTTCAACATGGAAGAAATATATGTCAAATCCAATATATGTATACATATTTATACAATTATGTTGCACAAGAAAAATCACATCAAACTGGAAAAAAATATGAAAAAAAAATGCAAGCAAACAACAACAAAAAGAGTAAAAATGCTATGTTGTGAACCACACTAGGTTCCCACAGTCCTCTCTCTGGACAGCCCTCATGTTAAACAAGCCCTTCACGTGAAAATGATGATTTAGCTCTCAGAGACCACCTGTGGCACTAGATAAAGAGGCATTCTTGGAGTCTAGAAGGATGGCCTCTGATGGGCGCTAGCTACATCCAGGGCAACCTGCTGAGCTTCCTATTGCCTTCTGCCACCTTCTCCAGCACCAGGATGAGATAGAGCACGACAAGATCTTCCCCCTGAAAGAGGGAATGCCAATGGAATGATTCATTGAGTTAAAAAACAATCATGGATTGGGAAACCTGGGAGTGCCATCCTGGGGAGGAGGCGTTTCTCAGGTGTCTTTTGTGTGCCAGGCCAGTGTACTGTATGCTGAGAGTTAGGAGATGACACAGACAGTTGATCAACAACCAAGGAAAGTCTTTGGGAGACTCTCGAAGTGTTCTTGTTGAGTGTGCTTTGGCAGCCAGAGCTTGAACCTACCTCACAGCTTCCCAAATACAGTCAAGCCTACTTTCTTCCTTTGTGACTCAGGGCTCTGTTCATTGGCTGTCAGCAGCAATGGCGTGAAATCCTTATTTTATTTGATTTTGAGGCAATCAGGATTAAGTGACTTGTCTGGATTTGAATTCTGATTCAGGGCTGGTGCTCCATCAGCAGTACTACCTAACTGTCTCTTAGTGGTTTGAAATTCAAATAGAAAATAGGATCTCTAAGCTGTACATACAGATTTCTGTGAATGCGTATTGACTTAGAAAACCACAGATTAACATTATCTGTGTTTTATTACATTTTTGTTTAGTTAGTTAAAATGCCTCCCAATTACATTAGTGTTGTGGTCCACATGGGGCCTGTGGTCAATGTGTTTAAAAGCTCTGGTCTCCAGTGGCTGTCCAAGGTATTGGAACAGAGGAACTCATTCACGGCTGCCCTTCCAGTGGAATGGCCACCCATGGACAATGTGCATTCTTCATCCACTTTGTTTATTCTGTGGACGTTCCACTTGAGCATTTTTATGTATTGAAATTTACATAATTTCAATTTTACAAAGCTCTATACATAACATTGTCTCATTTGAGCCTCACCGTGACCCATAAGGGTTGGAACTACAGGTATTACAGATGAGGAAACTGAAACTCAGGTTGCTTTGTATATACCTATCATCAACTAATCAGTAAACATTTATTGAGTACCTACTGTGTGCTTCTAGTTAAGATAGTTAATTAAGCACTGGGGATACAGTAATTAGTAATTTTCCTATTGTTTCCCCCATTAGACTGTGAGCTTCTTGAGGACAGGGCCTGATTTTGACTTTCTTTGTATCTCTAGTGCTTAGCACAGTGCCTTTGCACATAATCAGTACTTAATAAATGCTTCCTGCCTGACTTGGTCCAAAAATCCAGACTAGTCACCTAGCATTTATTAAGCACCTACTATGTGCCAGACACTGTGCTAGAAAGAAAGGGCAAAAAAACAGTCCCTTTCCTCTAAGAACTCACAGTCTGAGGGAAATAGGGCTACATTTATCATAGGTGGGATTCAAATTCCCCTCTTTCCCACCTGCCCAAACCTTGCTGTTCTTTCTTAGTCCATTCATCACTCAGGCAGAGGGTCACCTATTTAGAGCTGGAAGGGCAGTTAAAGACCAGATGATTAGAGGATCATAGGATTTTAGAGATGGGAGGGAGCCTGCAAATCATCTGGCCCCAACCCCTCTTTTTATAACTGAGGGAAGGGAGGCAGATAGATCAGGTGGCTTGTCTAAGGTCAGCCACTTAATGGCAGGGATGGAATCTGCACCTCTGTCCTCCGGTACCAAACCCAGGGCTTTCCTTCCATTCCGTGGGGACTCTCAGTCTAGTCCAGGATTAGCCAGTCAGCTCGCCCTTGCTGGGAGGAGGGGTGGACGAGAACTGCTCTCCTCTGTTCTTACTCCTCCTGGCCCTTAAGTACCCTCCCTAGGAGTGGGCTCAGGGCAACATGCGTCCGTGCTCTCTTGGGCATTGGTTTGCTGGGTTGGGCAGCAGGGAGGGAGGAGCAGACGGTTGTGGTAGAGGGAGGAATAATAATAATAGAAGTAGAAGGAATAAGCAGCCGACCGCAGGTCCCTTCTAAACCTTCTTTGCCCAAGGCGCTACTGCTACCACCCTTTGGCAGCCGGACCAGCTCCCAGTGAGTATATATCTCCGTTATCCATTATGGCTGAAGTGTCTCCAAGGTCCTCCCAAGCCCCCGCTGCCGGAATGGCTTTCTTTAATTATTTCCTTGGCAACTCTGGGGGACTGTGTGTCAGCCGGCTTCATGAGATTAACCCTAGCATCTGGTTTGGGTCGGGTGGAGGAGCGTGTCTGGAGACCGGCACTCTAGAACCGAGGTTCTCAACCTCTGGGGCGGGGCCTAGCCCCCTTTGGTAAGCTGGCTCTGAATCATGTTTTTAAATGCATAAATATATACAAGCTTACAAGAAGCCAATTAGAGTGAAAAGGTTTCGGGATTACTTGTTTAAAAAAAAAGGTGATGGACTCCAGGTTAAGAGTCCCAGCTGTTCTCTCATTTCCAGATGAGGCCGTAACGGGTACTACAGGGTCCCTCAACTATAAAATGGCAGAGCTTTAGAGATCATGCTTTGGGCTGTCTTTTATTTTCTTTTTCTTCCAGTACATGTGATGATCCTAAAGAACAGAATGTGTCTTAAAGTGGGTATGGGGGTTTTGGTTACAATATTTATAAGTGAGGCAACTGAGGCTGGGTTAGCAGAATGGGTTTGGCTAAGTCACATTGACAGGGCTGGGGATGGAATTGAGCGTTCCAACTCCCAGCCCAGAGTGATTGTGAGCTGCTTCCTTTCCACAGAATGTGAAAAGGAATCATTTTCCTGACCCACAGAGCTGTGCCCAAATAGGTAGTCTGGCTGGAGAGGCAGTGGGAATACTTAGGGAATCACAGATCCAGTTTCTCCTGTTCCTGGGACCCTCAAAATAAAATGGGCTGCGTCGGAAGGATGGGACCCCAGTGATTATCCTTTCTACTTAGAAGAAATTAGCTGTGAATCTTCATCAGAACTTGTGGGGCGGCCTCAGGACCAGGTAGAAATTCTGAGGGTCCAGCAGAGAGATGGGGAAACCAGGAGGTTTGAGCTCTGGGAGAATAGGGAGCTGTTAATTAAGCAAGGTCACTGACTCAAGGACTCTGCCCCGAGCTGAAGAGAGCCCTGAGAAAAGCTGGGATCTCTCCCAATTTCCCTCCTGCCTGCCCACCCTGCTGCTTACTCAGTTTTCCCCAGGAAACTGAATTTTGCCTCAGCCACGGAGAGGCGCAGTGTTAGGTTAGGCAGAAAGCCCCGGCCAACAAATGTCAGGTATTCTCCTAACTGAAGCCTTAGTGGTTAGTGCAGGACCTGGCATGGAGCAGTTCTAGTGACTGATGGAATACATATCTTTTCTTTCAAAGTAAATTCCCTAAAGCTAAAGGGGACAGAGCCATGGACTTTGATATGATGGTGTCCCCTTCTTCTGGAGGGCCTCTTCTTCCTGCCTCCCCCTCCCATTTTCAGCTGCCTTTTCTATGAAGTTTTCCCCATTAGAATGTAAACTTCTTGAGGACAGGAACTCCATTTATTCTGGGTTGTAGTCGTGTCACCGTCACTTAGCACAGTACTTGTCACATCATAAATACTCCATACATACTAGTGGTTTGGTTGTCCCCCTTCCTATTACATAAACTCAGCTGGGGACACAAGAGGCCTGTGATCAGGGCAAAAGCAAACTCTCCCCACTGCCAGGAGTCAGAGGATCCAAACCCACAGCAGTTGTGCAGTGCAGATTCCCTCGTTTTACAAATGAGGAAACCGAGTCTTCCAGGGGGCAGCTAGGTGGTGCTGTGGATAGAGCTCCAGCCCTGGAGTCAGGAGGACCTGAGTTCAGATCTCAGATACTTAACATTTCCTAGCTGTGACCCTGGGCAAGTCACTTAACTCTAATTGCCTCAGCAAAAAAAAAAAAAAAAACAAAAACAAAAACAAAAAAAGAAAGAAAGAAAAAAAAAAAGTCTTTGCAGGGATAGGAATCCCATCAAGGATCTTGATTTATTTTCCCTCCTCCACTCCCATCATCCTCTCCTAAGAATCCCAGCCTTTGGGGTGGGACCTGGGAAGCACGGAGTCCTCAGTCTGGCTTTCGGGCCCCAGCTACCTCTCGGCCAGTGATGCTTTGAGTATTCTCATGGCTGCATAAGAGGTGGTTTTGGAAACCGCTCTTAAAAAGTTTTGGCTCCTGCCAAGAGCGCAAGTGAGAAGGGGAGTTTGGAGCTGATCTTTGGAAAACATCCACCGCCTTTGCTTTTCCACTGACCCATTAATCCTTTCCAATAGTTCAGGAGCATAGAGGTAATGGTGTTCTGGCTTGTGGGGCTGTCTCGGGGCTTCTCGCTGGGGGCAGGGATGCAGAGGGCCTGAGCCCCATAAGCTGGCCCTTCTTGCATCCACACAAGCCAGCGTACTTCCTAGCACTGCACGGCTTTCCCCAAGATGCCGAGGCTGAGCATAGTGAGGGGGACTAGAGAGCCAGCTTTGGACCCAGCTGGGGGCGAATTCCAGCTTTGAGGCTTAAGGTCACCCTCTGATCTGTTTATCTTATTCTTAACCTCACAGTTTTGTTTTTTTTTGTTTGTTTTCCAGAGGCAGTTGGGGTTAAGTGACTTGCCCAGGGTCACACAGCCAGGAAACATTAAGTGTCTGAGATCAGATTTGAACTCAGGTCCTCCTGACTTCAGGGCTGGCGCTCTATCCTCTGCGCCACCTAGCTGCCGTCACACAGTTGTTGAAGGCCTCATATCCTAGCTACAGGATCATCAATTTCTAGCTAGAAGGAGGCTCTGGAAGTCCTGGAGTCCAGCTGACAAAGCTAAGATACAAAGATCGGGCATCTTGTGTAACACAGTGTCCAAAGCAGGATTTGAATGCAGCTCTTCTTGATTCCAAAGTGTTCAACTTTATGTACTCAGCTATGCTTTCTGCCATTTAAGGGACAGAAAGTCACAGGATTGTAGGGTCACAGATTGAAAGAGGGACTCTAGAGGCCATCCCGTCCAATCCTATTGATGTATATATGGGGAAACTGAGGTACAGAGCAGCCAAGTAACTTGCCTAGGGTCACCCAGCTCCGCCTCACCAGAATTTGAACCCAGCTCCTTCTGACTCCAGACCCTATGCTGGATCTAGTCACTATTCCATCCTGCCAACATGATGTCTAGAAAGGATTTTGTGAATTTTAGAGCCCAATAAGAATGACAGATTTTGTTGTTTAGGATTTATGCTTCATTAGTGTTGGGAACCTCCAGATATGAAAAGTCACTAATGAAGATCAATGGGAGGGAAGAGGAAATGGAATAAGCATTTATATAGCACCTACTGCATTTTAGGCACTGTGCTTAAAATGTGATTTTTTTTCTTAAATATCTCAATAAATCAAAAAACAAAGTGCCTACTATGTGCCAGGCACCGTGTTGAGCATTGAGGATATAAAAAAGGCAAAAGCCAGTCCATACCTCCAAGGAGTTTTCAAACTTATGGGGGAAACAAATAAATGCATGCAAACAAATAAATAAATACAAAACAAGCTCTATATAGGATACAGAAGAAATCAATCAGAAGCACTTAGGAAGCACTTACTGTGTACCAGGCATTATGTCAAGTCCTGAGGATACACAAGGAGGCAAAACATAGTCTCTGCCCTCAAGGAGCTCCCTATCTAGTGGAGGAAACAATAAGCAAATCATTCAAATGATGTCATCTCCAGGATGGATGGGAAATACATCCCAGGGAAGGCCTAGGATTAAGAGGGATTGGGGAAGGCTTCCTGTAGCAGGAGAACTTTTAGCGAGGGCTTAACGGAAGACAGGGGGCAGAGAGAGGAGGTAGAGCATTGGGGGAAGGGAAAGGGAGGGAGACCTGCCCAGTCTGTGCTGAGGAAGCCAGTGTTATCAGATACATAAGGAGAGGGAGATTACAAAGCATCTTGAATGCCTAAGAGAGGATTATGAATTTGATTCTGGAGGTCATAGGGAGCCATTGGAGTATATTGAGTAGGGTGGATGACATAATTGGATTTGCACTATAGGAAAATCACTTTGGGCCTTAAATGTAGGTTGGAGTGGGGACAGCCTGGAAGCAGGTCTTGAGGTAGTCCAGGTCTGAGGGGATGAGGGTCTGCAGCAGAGCAGGGGCAGGGGCAGTAAAGAGAAAGGGTCGATTTGGAAGATTTTGCAAAAGTTAAATTAACTGACTTTGGCAACCAATTGAACATGGAGGTGAGAGATAAGAGGATAAAATGGTTCTCTGCAGTAGAAGGGAAGTGGGGAGTGGGGAGATTTAGAGAGGAAAAGGTGATGACTTCCATGTTGGACAAATTGAGTTTGAAGCCAGTCTACTGGCTGTCTAGTCTGAGGTGTCTCAAAGGCAGTTGGAGATGAGAGTGAAGGTCAGCGGTGAGACTGGGGTGGGATTAGGCAGATTTGTACATCATCAGTAGAGACAGCAATAAAATTCATTGGAGGGCCAAGGAGGCCTATGGGAGATGACTGAACTAACAAATGAAGTCCTATTGACGGAGAAGAGAAGAGCTAGGACAGAGCCCAGGACACACCATGAGGGAGACAGAGAAGGAGCAGTCAGAGGTAATAGGAGAATGGGGGATGGGAAGGGCAAAGTTGGTGTGCCAAAAGCCTTAAGATTATCAAGGAAGGGTGAATGCTCATCAGTGAAACTGCAGAGAGGGTGGAGAGAATAAGCATTGAGAGAAGGCCTTTGGATCTGGCAACAAAGAGCATTAATCATGTGGAAATTTAATCTGAACAACTTTTATAGAATGTGCAGTGGCTGAGAGGTGGGTCGCTTAACCAGGATCTTCAGAGGAAATCTTCTCAGATGTCCAAAATGGCCACACGTCTCCGAGTTCAGGGACTGGCCCGTTTTTTCTCTTTGTGCATCTCCATTCCCCAGTACGGCGCCTAGCACCTAGTAAGAGCTGAATGAATACATGTCAGTGCATTGTTGTGAGCATGGAAGTATTTGTGGTTGTTGTCAATGTGGGGAACGCCTAAGCTTCTTCAACCTGGAAGAAAACTCCTTCCAGATTAGAGTTTAGCAGAGAAGTCCTAGGAAATTGTTGAAACCTCAGGAGGCCCACTTAGTCTATAAGATCATTAGCCACTAGCTAGTCAGAAGCCAGGTTTGGTCTGAGTCCCCAGGGAACTTCCTTCCAATGGGGGAGAGATGAGCTGGGAGGGTCCTTGGGTTTGACCAGTCATTTCGGAGAGCAGGACAGAGACAGGCACACCCTTCCCCATTGCTACGCCAGGCTCACTGTCTAGGGACAGTGTAGATCAGGACTTCTACAACTTTTTCCTCACTCAACCCCTTTCCAATCAAAGTTTTGCATGACCTCAGGTGAATATATAAAATAGGCCTGCAAATCAAACATTTACTGATGATAAATCATAATTTTGTGAGCCCCAATTCAATAACACAACAATACGCATTGTGTCCCAAACCAATCTCCCGATCCATCTTTGAAGAAGCTTTGGCGCGGGAGAAGCTGGGTCCTCCTGGACTTGACTGGCCATTTGAGGCAATGGAAAGCTCCGACATCTTCTTGGTGGTTGCTGGGGTTGCTGGGCTGGGAAGGAGGTGATTCATTGTATCAAATGAAATGGCTTTGGAATCTTTGTAAAGAACTAGTGTCCCTACTTATTCTTGCTTTCTTCTAATCTTGAAGTGCTAATCTACAAGAAAAACAATGAGCCAGTCCTAAAGAATGGGGCTACTTGGTTTAAAAAAAAAAATGGTAAAGAGAAGGGAGTCTCTACATCTCTAGCCTTTAGGGAGGCTGCAGGAGTCTGTATTTTGAGCAGCCTTGAAGAAAAGGAGACTAAAGGCAGGAGGTGAGGAGGAAGATTTTGAGAACTCAGGAGGTAAGGAAGGAGGAAGAGCTTTCAGTCGTGTGTGAGAAACAGCAGATAGATTTCTGTGGGTGGATCTATGAGCAGGACTAGAGGGGCCAGAGTAAAAGCTGAGAAGACTTACAGTATCCCTTGGATTGGGATGTTGCTCGTTTATCCCAGAGGGAGCAGGAAGCCTCCGGAGTAAAGTTAGTAGGAGTTGAGGAGATGTGGATGAGGGCAGGGATACCGAGGTGCCGGCTATTGCTTCAGTCCGGGTGAGAGTGATGGGAGGTGGCCCAGAGAATCACAGAGATGTGGCTGAAGGAGAGGGAGAGTTCCAGGAGGACCCCAAGGTTGGCGGCTTGGGTGCCTGGAAGAACAGCATTGCCCCGGACAGTAACAGAGAAATGGGCCTGGATTTGAGGGAATATATTGAATTTGACATTTCTGTATGTCCAATGAGCAGTGTTATTGTTGTCTCCCATCTGACTAAGCATTTGCTGTTCACATGGCTGCCGGAGGTGATGGTTGTTCATTTGTGCGTAGCCCCATTTGGGGTTTTCTTGGCAAAGATATTGGACTAGTTTGCCATTTCCTTGTGCAGCCCATTTTACAGATGAGGAACCGAGCAAATAGGGTGAAGTGACATGCTCGGAGTCACACAACTAGAAAGTGTCTGAAGCTGGAGCTGAACTCATAAAGAAAAGCCTTCCTAATTGCAAGCTCAGCACTCTCTCCACTGTGCCATCTTGCATGATGATGCTAAGCAATATAGAACTAAAGGGTTTGCCATCTTGTTTCATCCTTATGGTAACTCTTTGAAGAGAATGCTGTTAATTATGCTCATTTTACAGATGAGAGAAGTGAGGCAGACAAGTAGCATGATGTGCTCAAGTATCTGTGAACTTGGGTCCTGACTCCAGGTCCAGGTCTGCCTCATCTGGCTGCCACTCCCTCTGACTTTTTTAAAAGCCTTTTTAGGTTTTATTTTTATTTTTAATTTATTTTAATACACATTGCTTTATGAATCATGTTGGGAGAGAAAATTTTAAAGTCTTTTTAAAAAATCATCATTATTCTCAGACCTAAAGAGGCAGGAGGATTTGTGGGAGATCCCACAGCTAGTCAGTGACAAATGGGGAAAGAACTTTAAGTTGGGAGTCCAAAGGCTGAGGTCCGGGTGCCTGTCATCCTATTTGTCCTGTATAGCTTCGTATAGGTTTGTTTGATTGTAAATTCCTTGAGGGCAGGGACTGACTTCTCCCTCTTTCTGTGACTCTGGTGCTTGGAACAGTGTCTGACATAGAGTCCATGATTGATTGACTGATTGACCTGACTTATCTTTAGCCCTTCTTTGGGTCCCTGGTGCTCAGCACAATGACACAGAGGAGGGGCTTAATATGTCTTGACTGATTCATTGATCCTGGTTTGGCTACTGATTTACTGTAGGAGCTCAGGCCACGCCCCCTGCCCCTCCCCCCTGACAAATACAGATGACACTTCCCTTAGCCAGGGTCTGGATTAAGATTGCTAAATGCAATCATCCAAGTGACATAAATAGGTGAAGGGCTTGATCTAGAGTTGAAGAGACCTGAATTCTAATCCCGCCCAAGATATTTCCTAGATGGATGCATCCCTTAACCCCCTCAGCCTTTATTTCTCCATCTTTAAAATGGAAGTAATAATAACATCGCCCCTGTAGGGTCTTTGTGAGGATCAGACGAGGTAAGATTTGTCAAGGATTCAGCACATAGTAGGTGCAATATAAAATGCCAACGGTCCCAAGGGATGTCAGACAGCTCTTCTACCCAGTTGTCAGAAAGGATGAGCTCAGGGGCCGGCAAATGGTCCAGTTTTTCTGGAAGTAGAACAGAAGGAACCGGGCTAGAAATCTTCAATTGAAACCAGATCATGGAAGGCTTTAAATGTCTGGCTAAGAACTGGGTGTGGTTCAGAGGAATCCGGACCCTTGGGCTCAGATCCCAGCTCTGCTGCTCCCCTCCTGTGTGTTCTTGGTCAAGACAATCCCCCTCTCTGAGCTTCAGTTCCTCATCTAGAAAATTCCAGGGTTGAGCTGATCCTTAAGGTCCTGCCAGCCTGCAGGAGGTCGGGGGCTGCAGAGGCGCTCTCTCTAACTTAGCAGAAGCAGCATTGGGGGGCAGGGGGTGGTAAGGGAAGGCAGCCGCTCCGTCCCTTACGTGTTGGGGAGGGAGCTGCAGTTTCTCCTGGCACCGGTGCCAGCCTCAGCTCACCGCGGCCCGTGGCTGTGGCTGCCTTCCCTTACAGCAGGATTTTAAATGCCAAGTACATCTCAGCCTGGAAACCAAACCAGTTTGTGTTGGCCCAGCAGGCTCCAAATTCAATCTGGCCAATGGTTTATTAATGAGACACTAACACAAGACGAGCTTGGGTTCAGCACGGTCGAGATGGATGGAAGCAGGTTTCTCTCCAGTTCCTGAATCTCGCCCAGCCACCATGAGCATGGAGGCTTGGCTTTCAGCTGTACAACTGGAATACTCTTCCCTTTCCCTCTCCTCCTTCCTCTCCCTCTCCCTCTCTCCCCCCGCTCTCTCTTGCCTTTCTCTCTCTCTCTTCCCCTCTTCACCTGCCTTTCTCTGTCTTTCCTTCCTCTCTATTTCTCCTCTCTCCCTTTCTTTCTTTCCTTCCTTCTCCTTTCTTCTCATCTTTTTTCTTTTTTTTCCTTCTCCCCCTTCTCCTTTCTTTCTCCTTCTCTTCTCTTTCTTTCTCTTCTTTTTTCCTTCTCCTCCTCCTTTCTTTCTCCTTTTTCTCTTTTTCTCCTTTTCCTCTTTTCTCCTTTCTTTCTTCTCTATTTCTCCTTTCTCCTTTTCTTTCTCCTTCTTTTCCCCTTCCCTCTCCCTCTCCCCATCTCTGTCTAGTGGTACCCACAGCTGGGGAGTTCCCTTGGGCCCACTATAGGGTTCCTGCAGCTAAGACCTGTTTTCCGAGGCCATTTCAAGATGTTTCTGACCCTGGAGCCTCACACGGTCTCTGACTTAGTGGACACCTTCTCTCCGGACATTCCTTTTCCTATAAAGCCCTCCAGTGAGGGGACAAGCACCGGTTCCTCAGGCAGGCCGTTCGTTCCCCTTAGAGCTGGCTCTCCATCATGGATCCCAGCTCTGCCTCCCTCTGCTGGCCTCCTCCCGCCCCTCATTCTGACCTCCGAGGCCAAGCAGAACTAATCTGATCTCTCTTCCACATGACAGCCCTCATGTCCCCCATTAATTAGTCTTCTCTCCTCCAGGCTAAACATTCCGAGTTCCTTCAGTAGGTTTTCCGAGGGCAGGAACTCCAGGCCGGGCTCCCCTCAACACTGTCCACCTTCTTGTCCACATTCTCCCTAAGGTGTGATACTCAGAG
The DNA here is from genome assembly GCF_048593235.1 of Sminthopsis crassicaudata. Lineage (NCBI taxonomy): Eukaryota > Metazoa > Chordata > Mammalia > Dasyuromorphia > Dasyuridae > Sminthopsis > Sminthopsis crassicaudata. Next base: position 33,830,822 of record NC_133617.1, on the reverse strand, counting down.
CACATCACAATACTGAAGATGTGGTTTCGATTGCACACAAGAACAAAGCAAAGTGTCACCCCTCTGCATCTCTTAATACGATTTAAACTTTCCTGAGTTTTTATTTTTAACTTTTTTTTTTTTAGAGGCAGCCAGGGGATGCAGGGGGTAGCTCTGGACCCCAAATCAGAAAGATCTGAGTTCAAACATGAGCTCTGATATTGTCGTTGCTTAGCCTTCCCAATCATGCCCGACTCTTCATGACCCCATTTGGGGTTTTCTTGGCAAAGATACTGGAGTGTTTTGTCATTTCCTTCTCCAGCTCGTTTGACAAACAAGGAAACTGAGGCACACAGATTAAGTGACTAGCCTGTAAGTTTTAAGGCTGGATTGAGCCCAGTGCTCTATCCACTACACTTTAGCTGTAGGACCTGGACCTTGTTTGCCTCAGTTTCCTCAGTTGTAAAATGGATTGAAATGAATTGAATCATTCTCCTTGTTAGAAGTGGATAAAGTTCTAGATTCATCAAATCCTTCCTCAGCCCACCCCCTACCTAACCCTTGACCTCATCTTGACTGGGTTGGAAGGAGGGACTGTTCCCATTCCCAACTTATTGATGGCAATCTTTCTTTGTCCCTTGTTCCTATTGGAAAATGGTTCCCCAGCTCCCAGTACCCACAGCTAGCAGCTGTATTATTTAGCCCATTATCTCAGAGAGCTAGAAGCCTAATCTATTTAATCGGAAATTTTGAGGAAACCGCTGGGCCCGAGGGATGCTGAGCATCTCCACCGCAGGTCACAGGTGAGGCTGGTTTTCTCCAGATGAGCAGCCCTGTGGCCAGATTGGTTTGCTCCTTCTTAAAGCTGTGATGCTTGCTCTGGAAGCCTGGCAGGGGATGGCAGGCTTGGAATGATTAATTCTCTGTGTGGAGTATATGGCCGGAGGGGTGGATTGTACGGGGATGTTAGGCCTGGGCTAGGCAGGGGTGTGAACAGTTTCCCATAGGCAACCTTTTGCACATCACCTTTAGTTTTGATACAGGCCTGTGACTCCCAGTATGAAAGCCCCATCCACAAGTGCAAATTGTAACTCATTTGTGACTGTATATTTATAGTTATACACACACACACACACACACACACACACACACACACACACACACACACACACATATTGCCTGGGGGCACTGAGAAGTTAAGAAATCTACCCAGGATCCTGCCCTCAGGATGTGCCAGAACCTGGATGTGAATCCATGCCTTCCTGACTAAAAGTCTTCTCTTTCACCCCTTTCCTGGATAGATTGCCTTGGAAGGAGAAAGTTCAGGCAGGCTTCAAGAAAAAGAGAGGTCCCCCGACTCAACAATATTACGTGTGGCCACAAAACTCCCATAGAGAGCAGGTACTGTGCTGGGGGACTTGTCTGATTTGATTAATGACCTGACTCTGGGCCTCAGTTTCCCTTTCTGTAAAATGAGGCTCGAAGAGATCATAGGATGTATTGCTAAAATATATAAGGTACTACAGTGGGTTTGAGTTAGGAACACCCGAGTTCCAATTCAGCCTCAGTCATTTAATAGCCGTGTAACTTTGGGCAAGTCACTTAATCTGTTTTGCCTCAGTTTCCTCATCTGTTAAATGAAGATAACAAGAGCACCCATCTCCCCAGGGTTGTTTTGAGGCACAAATGAGGTATGTAAAATGCTTAGCACAGTGCCTGGCACATAGTAGGTGCTGTAGAACGGTTAGCTCTGACGATGAGGATGATGATGGTGGCGATGGTGATTGTGCCCTACACTCTCATTCTACAGATGGGAAAAACTGAGACCTAGAGAGTAACCTGCCCCAGTGAAAAGCAGATAACATTTACTAAGCACTTACATTATGTCATTAAATCTTGGACATACAGACAAGAAAAAACCAGCATTCCCTCAAAGAGCTTAAAGTCTGGGGGAGGGGGAGAAGACAGGACACAAAAGCCCAGGATGTTGAGCTTGTGCCAGGGGAGGGATGTCTTTCCTAGGGTGGGACCAAGTGCTGATGGGAGACGGAGCCAAGGTTTGACCTCCAGGCCAGGCCTTCTGATTCAGTATCCCCTGCCCTCTCCATCATACCACAGCCCCTACATTAGACCTGCCTCTTCCCCCAGCTTCCCACCTGTGACTAAGGTTCCCCCTCTTCCTCCTCCCTTTGCTCATCAGTTCTCCCAGTCCCACCTTGGTGCTCCCCGAAGGCTCCTCTCCTAGCACGGGGGACCTGTCACCCCCTTCCTGGCCAAGCACCAATTCTGCTTTGTTCATCCAGCAGCAAGGGCTCTACCAGGGCCGCTGCCAGGGAGCTTGGGGGCAGTGGGGGCACAGGAGGGCTTAGCCACTGCCGCCATCTTCCCTGGCCTGTCTGGCAGGGATCCCGGCCTTGGGGGTGATGGGAGGCGAGGGACGGAGGAAAGTGTCAGGGCGGGCTTCTCCCTGTCTGAGGCTCGCCACTCTCCCTTTTATCAGAGACCTCTCACTCTGTGTTATGTGGGGCCGGAGAATCCTGAGCTGGAAGCTCCCTTGGTGCTCATCGAGTCCGGTCCGTTAAGTCCAGCCCTCGGTCCTCAGCGCATCTGCTCTGATTGATGTTGATGATGATGAAAGTAACTGATAATCCCATAGCACTTGGATTCACAGTGTCTGGGCTGAGCCCCAGCTGCGCTCTGGGAGGTGGGACGGGCGGCAGCCTCCCACCATGGCAGAGGAAAGTGGGCTCAGAGAATCAGCCATCGATTTATCCCGGGGTGACGAAGCAGGATTTGGGGGCTTGTCTCACACGCCACCCCCTCTCAGGCCGGGTACTGATTGTGACCTAGCTGGAGGTTGGGGGTCAGTTTTGGTGAGGAGGAATGGAAAGGGACGAGGACTCTCAGTTAGAAGAGGTCAGTTTTATTTTAGCGTCCCTGGTTTTTTGAAGAAACTGAGGCAGGAAGAAGGCAGGGATTGTAGGACTGTGCAGGGGGAGCTGGCTGTGTGACCTGGGCCCCTCCACGCAGAGCCACACTGGGGGACCTCGAGTCCCTTTCTGTTCCAAATCGGTTCTTCTGCCGCGCCGGGAGCCGGTCCCGACGTGTCTCTCCCCCGCCTCCCCCCCAGCCCGACGTGGTATTGTCCTGGGAGCCGTATCAGGCCTGAGCATCGACCGCGGAGCCGCGTCTGGGCCCGCTCCATCCCCCACTCCTCTGAGCGGTGGCTCGGCTGCGCCCTGCTCCTAAATTCGATCAGTGACGTCAAAGCCAGAGCGAGTCTAATAATGGAATGAAGATTAAGTCCTGTAAAGTCAATCCTTCCTGAGCTTCCTGCGCTCGGCGCCTCTCATTCTTATTGTAATAGTGTCTCACCTGCCGGGATTTCTGTGGGCTCCATGCGTTAATGCCTCCTCTGAATGATCTCCTGCCCCCTCCCCCTTGGTTCTGAGGGAGGGCCCGGCTGCCCCCTCTGCGGAGCCCCCCAGGACTTGGCTCTCGGGCTGGCTGCCAGGCCCAGGGTCACGCAGCGGGAGGGGAGCTGGACGCCCCCGGCCCTGAGCCCGCTGCCCTCGGACGGGAAGGACCGGCCGGGCCCCTTCCCCTCTCTCCCACCCCAGCATTACTTCTCTCACTGGCTTGTGGGAGGCTCCGGGGCCAGAAGCCAGCTGGGGCCTTGAGTTAAGGCAGAACGTGCTCCCTGCTTATTCTTTCCCGGCTGCTCTTTAACAACCTGGCGCAGACAAGCCTTTCGGGTCAGTCCCATCAGATGAGTAACGACCCCCAAAGCTGCTGTTCCCAGTGCCCGGTCAGTACTGGCGGTGAACCTCCCTCTGGCCTTGTCTCTGAAGGCCTTTTGAAAAGGGGTGGGAGGGGGGATTTCTGCATACACACACTTACACATACACACACAGAGACAGACACACTCACACAATCACACAGAGACAGACACACACTCACACAACACACACACAGACAGACACACACACAACACACAGAGACAGACACACACACACTCACACAACACACACACACTCACACAACACACACACACAGACAGACACACACACAACACACAGAGACAGACAGACACACACTCACACAACACACACACACTCACATAACACACACACAGAGACAGACACACACACTCACACTCACACAACATACACATAGACACACATACACGCACGCACGCAGAGTCGTCCAGATCCTGTGACCAGAGGTTTAGCTCACATGGTTGGAGAGCACCAAAGCCCAACAAACGTTTCCCGTGTCTCTAGGATCAATCATGGGCCTTCATGTTCATCCACAGGATGTGTTTGTTCAGGTAAAGGTGGATTCCTCTGGGAAATGAATGGGATTCCCTTAAAAGTACTTCCCTTCTCTGGGGTCTCAATTTCCCCTAATGGTGTTTGGCAGTGAGTCAGTAATAAATATTAATCACCTACTGTGTGCTCAACACTATGCTGGCACATAGTAGGCGCTTTGTTTTTATTGATTGTTAAACTGTGCAAATCAATTAATCTATTAGGAGATGACTAAATTCCTCTTTGAGTGAGAAGGTGACGGGGTAAGGAGTGCATAGAGTTACTCGTGGGTCAGGAAGACCTAAGTTCAGAGGTCCCACTTGGCAATGCTTCTGATCCAGTGATCTCAAGGGAATTCTTTGCCTCAGCTTTCCCTCCAGGCAAATGGGGGAATAGCACATGAACTATGTACGGGCTCTGGCTCATTGGGAGGCCCAGGTGAGATGGTTGGGAGTGGTTTTTGCTGGCTTTGAAGGGTATTTTGTGGTCCACACCCTTGTGCCTGTGTTAGGAATGGGGAACTTCTGGTATGGAAACTCCATCCACTCAGATGGCAACTCATCTCTTAGTTCTCAAGCTTCCTAAGATCAGAACCTCCGAGGTGCCCAGGGACACACAGCCAGGGCCAGAACCAGCCACTGGCAAGATGCTCCTCCCACTTCAGGATTTCCTAGAGTGGAGCTCTGAGAGCAGGAGTGAATGGTGGGGGGAGAGGAGCCCCCCAGAGCTTTCTGCTGGTATCCACTTACAACTCTAGTTCCCCTCCTTTCGGAATATTTCCAGAAAGCTCTTTCTGTGGTAGATCTTCAAACACAATCCAGTCTGATCCAGTGTGCCTCCAGTAGGGACAGAGATGAAATGTCCAACTCTCTTACCCTTTTGAGACATAAATATATCCTCAGAATAGATCCCCATTACTTGCTCTTCCTCTTCCTCTTCATCCACGGGAGCAGGAGCCTAGCCCTTTGACAAACCCCAAACCTCTTGACTTTTAACAGGCAGATTCATGGGCGTTCCCCTCCGGAGGAGCGTGATTGCTTTGGGGGTAGGAGGCTCTACCTCTCCTGACCATATTCCCAACTTTCCCCCCATTCTCTCCTGTCTTTACTTTCCCAAATCTCTTTTTCAAGCAGCCAGCAAGCTCCTTAACTGTTAGATTATTTAGTTGTTGGCTAAAACATAACCTGCAGAAACGCAGCCGGGCCCCAGCTGCAAAGGGCATTTTGATAGTTCAATCAGGCCCCATGTTCTGACCCTGAATCTAGCAAAAAATGAAAACGGCCACAAAAGGTGTCTGGAAAGTTTTTCCTGTCTGCCCCCGCAGCCCCAGGCTCCTTGCTGCCTAGGCTGTGGCCTCCAGGGTTACAATCCTGGTCTTACAACCACCAGCCATTGCTGCCCAGTCCAGGTCTCCAGGGCTGGTGGCTTAGCTCCCTGCCCCTCTGGGATCGAAGGGAGCTCTGAGGTACAACCCTCAGTGATAGACCCCCAGCTGACTGCCCTTTCTGGCTCAGCCACAGGCCTCATGGGCTGCCAGGCCTTTCACATCCAGGGACCATATAGACCATCATGCATGGCTTTTGCCCCGAATTCAGGTCATCCCCCAGCCAAAGAATCCATGTTTGCCCAAGGACAGGGCCTGGCTCACATTTTCCATTTCTCTGAAGCGCTTCCTGATTGCTCCAGCCCCTATTTCTCAATCCTTCCTTTGAGGTACAGAGCACTGATTGTTAAAGAAACTTGAATGTCAAGCTAGAAGGCACTGAAACGGCTCTCTGCCCAATCCTAAAAGAACCCTCCCTGTAACAGAACAGATGGAGGTGATGGTGGGAGCAGCCCCTGCTGGGGAGCTCCCCAGTTCCCAAGGACGTCTGTTCCTCAGGGGACCAGCTTATATTCTGAGCAAGCTCTGTCCCACATTGAGCTCACCTGCACTCTCTGTGATTCCTCATCTCCCTACCCCATCCTCCTATCCTGCCCTCCTGCGCTGAGCAGAGCCAGAACCCCCCCTCCTCCACATGCCAGTCCTTAAAAGGCTTGAAGGCAGCTGTCATCCACCAGCTGGACTCAGGACCTGGCTTCCAGTTCTGGCCTTGTTACTTATGACCTTGGTCAAGGTCACCCCACTGAGCCTCAGTTTCCTATTCTCTCTCTCTCTCTCTCTCTTTCCCCCCCCCCCTGAGGCTGGGGTTCAGTGACTTGCCCAGGGTCACACAGCTAGGAAGTGTTAAGTGTCTGGGACCAGATTTGACTCAGGTCCTCCTGACTTCAGGGCTGGTGCTCTATCCACTGTGCCACCTAGCTGCCCCCCCCCCCATTATTTTGTAATATACATGTTCATGTTATCCTCTGTCTTTTCCTTAATAGAATGTAAACTTCTTGAGGGTAAGAACTCTTCCATTTGTTTTTGAATTCCCAGTGGCTGACAAAGCTCCTGGCACAGAGTGAACAAGCAGGATTAAACACCTACTGTGTGCCAGGCACTGTGCTAAGTGATGGGATTGCAAAGAAAGGCAAAATTTGCTCTGCATCCTCATTGATTTCATGGTGTAAAGTGGGGGGAACAAAGGGAGCGGGGGGGGTAAAGAGGAAGGAAGAAAGGAAAAAGGGAAAGGGGAGAAGGAATGGAAGAAGGGAGAAAGGGGACAAAGGAAAAAAGGGAAGGAGAAGGGGACGTTATGTACCAGGCATTGTGCTAAGCACTGGGAACACAAAGAAAGGCAAAAGGCAGTGGCTGCCCTCAGGAGATCGCCTTCTGATGAAGGAGACAACTTGCAAATAAGCTACAGAGGGACTGAATCAAAGAATGCTCATTGCCACTGAGGAGGGTCTGAAAAAGATTCCTGGCTGTGGTGAGATTGAGCCGAGACATAAAGCACACATCAGGTGCTGAATAAGTATTTCTTATTCAGACCATTTTAGGGCTCCTGTGATTTCTTGGTACCAGGATCTCCCTTATAAAGACATTCTGTCTTCCAAGACAGATCTCCCCCTTGGAGCTTTTGCCAGGTTGCTCAGATCATTGGGGAGTTGGTGACTTCCCAGGTTCACCCAGCTGCCTGCATGTATTGAAGGTGCAGAACTCCACTAGTTGGACTGACTCTGGGACCAGCTGTTTATCCATTATTGCCCACAGATCTTTGGGAGGGCAGCATCATTATCCCTTTTATGGACTGAGAAACCCAAGGCATGGGAGCCTGCCCTGTAACCACAAAGGAGCTTTGCCCCTCTGCCAAAGGCAGGCAGGCTCTGCCCTAAAATTAGCCTGGGCAGGCGTCTTGTTCTCTGACCCCTCTGAGGCCTGCCCTTCTCCCTCTCTCCTTCCCTGTGCCCGTGCCCAAGACATCGGGCTGTGAATTCAATCCGAGTAATTATGCTTGTCTTGGCAGCTGTCCTTCCTGGAGAGAAAGCTGAGCTTGTGCAAAGCCATTATTTACCTGTTTGACAGGGTGGAGGGATGTAGGAAAACTGGAGAAAAGCACCTGCCATTTTTAGCAGTGAAACCGCTCCTTGCGAATTAGCGGCTTCTTTCTTTGACTCCCCTTTTTGCCTCTTGTTGGGGAAGGAGCCCTGGGCTGGGCTTCACATCCCAACTGTGACACTTTCCCAGCTGATAGATTGTGGCAAAATTTCTGACTTTTGCCTCTTGGAACTTCACTTTCTCATCTGGGAAACGAGGATGACAATTCTTGCGTCTCCTTCCCGCAGCTTTGCAAATTAAAATATTCTTCTTCTGTTGAATGGGTGGATTTTAAAAAAATCTTTGGTTTTGGCAGAATAGCAGCATGTCCTGGACACAGCTGATCCCTCTCAGCGTCAGCACAACCTGGGTTCTGTTCTTATCTCTGACACACACTGACTCTGCTCCTCGGTGGGCATTGGAGAGAGGCCTGGACCACAGTCAAGAAACCCTGTGTATTACTCTAACCTTAGATGCTAAGTAGCACCCTGTAGAACTTTGTTAACTTTCATTGCCACATCTGTAGAAAGGAGATAATAATAGTATTTTTCTCCAAGGACTATTTTGAAGTTCAAATGAGATACCATTATAAAGCATTTTGTAAAGTGCTATGTTGTTATTATTATTATTATGCTCTAAGCCAAAGCTTTAAATGTGGTTGTGGAGGTCATATGATTGAATATGGGGGTTGTGAAACGATTTATTATCATTATATTACTATGATTTACTATTACTCTTATTAATAGATTACTATTATATCATTATGATGTTGTTCTGATTGATTATCAATAAATGTTTGATTTGTATACCTATTTTATATATCGACATACCCGGGGGTTACAAAATTAGTTCTCAGATGAAAAGGGGTCACAAGTAGAAAAAAATTTAGAAACCCTGCTCTAGGCACCTCTCCTTGTCATTTTTAATGTCAGGGACCCCTTTCTCAGGCAGATTTTTGCTTTTACACACAAAAACGAAAAACATAAAATGCATAAGGAAAACAATTTTGTTGAAATACAGTTACCAGAATAAAAAAACAAAGCATCACAGACTCCTACAGACTATAATTTGCAGAGAAGATGCTGATTGATTTGTATTGAAAGGGGGAATTTTCTCACTTGGGAGTTTCCTCTACTAGTTCATCCTTGTCTTGCTTTTAGCACACATAGAAAACTCCAGGAGGTGCCCAAATAATTAAAGCTTCCCTTCACGACAATATTGCATCTCTGTGCTCATCTTAAAATCTGTATCCCCAAACTCATCATCTTTTTTCTTCTTTCTGCACTGGAGGTCTCTAATGAACAGCAAACACAGTCTCTCTTTTGTTTCTGAGTCTGTTGATCTTTCCTCAAGTTATCTCCACATGTGTGCTTCCCCAGAGCTTAGCACTTCCTAACAGGCCGTAGCACTCCTATAGGCTTTCTCTTTAAGACATAATGTTTAATAGATGGCAGAGGCAAGATGGAAGTTGGACTCGGTTGCCTTGAGATTTCAGGATCTAGGATTCGTTTCTCCGGCTTCCTTGCTGTTTCCCTGAACCAATTTGGCTTTGTATTTCCTGCCTCCCAGTGATCCCCAAGTCTGGAACGCCTCTTTATCTGTGCTTCTTTGAAGTTCCTTCTTTTAAAGTACAGCTCATATTGTATCTCCTTTCCTCATCTCCTTTCCTTCTGGGATTCTCTTGGACTAATCCTGCTTATACTTATCTGTTTACATGTTTACATCCTCCTCCATCCCCTCCTCTCCAGAGGATGATTAATGGCCCCAGAGCTTGCCTTCTTAGCTTTAGGAAGACTTGGGCTGAAGATCTACCCCTCATGCTCACTGGCTCTGTGACCATGGACAACTTTTCTGTGCCTCGGGCAACACCCTAAGACAGTAGGCTGACCATCTGGGTTGATATGCTAGTTCCTTCCCATGGAAGTTCCCTATACCATGGAAAACAATAGGCTGATTAGACCATTTCCCCAAAAAAACTGTGCAGAGATGTAATATTCTTTTTTTTTTTTTTTTGGTCAGTTGAATCAGCACCTAGCACAACCGCCCTTAGTTTTTGTAGTCCAGGGAACCTCCAGGTGAAGAAGCTCCTTTTATTAATGCCAGTTGGCACCTGCTTTGTCCCCCATCCTCCTTGGGGTAACAGGTTAAATGAGATGCCCAGATTTCATACAACTAATAACCCAAGATTTTTGAATTTCCTATTCACTGCGCCACACTGTCTTTCCCAGTTTCTAGCACCATGACTGACATGGAGTGGGCATTCAATGCTTTTTTTTTTTTTTTTTTTTTATTAGATTGGAGTATTTTGTTGGAGAAATTGAGTGACACAAAAAAGTCGCTTAACTTGGGTTCTTGTCTCCCACCTGCCTCCAGATCCAAAAATGATCCTGGTTTTCTTTTCCCCCTGCCCAGGAGTCCTCGATGAATTCCGTTGTGATTCTTTAAGGAGTCTTCACGAGAAGTCCCCAGGTTGCAGTTCCCTTGAGAAGGGAAGGCTCGGACTTCAAGATGCTTATAAAGGAATATCGCATTCCTCTTCCAATGAGTGTGGAGGAGTATCGCATCGCCCAGCTGTACATGATACAGGTAGGTGACACCCCCCCCCCCCAGGGCTGAGCTTGCTCTGGAGGCAGAGGATGGCCGTGATTGGGTCCTTGGGGACTCCCAGGGGTAGGGATTGCTGCTTCCCTGACAAGAGGGAGGGGGAGAAAGAGCTCGCCTCAGTGTGAGGAAGCCATGGGATGCGTGGCTCTGATGCATTCTGGCTTGGTGACCTTGGACAGCTCACCCCTTCTCTGGTTCTTGGAGATATGGCAGGTGCTCCTCTGTGTGGGTGGAGGGCATTTTTTTCACTGTGCGTTCCCTACACTATTACAGTCTGGCTTTTAGAGGTCCACCTAGCCTTTCCATTATCTCGTTCAGTCCTCCCAAACACCCTGGGAAGCAGCTGCTGCTCCCAGTATTACTGTGGCTGTTGTGCAGATGCTGCAGGTGAAGGAAGGAACTTGCCCGGCGTGCACCCACTATTAGAGCTAGAACTGAAAGGATCATCTAGTCTCATTTTGCAGTTGAGTAAACTGAGACTCAGATTCCGTGTCCTAAACAGATTTAATCCCAGCTCCTCATCTCTAAACCCTTTTTGCTAAGTATTCCTGACTACTTCCAGGTCCTTGCTTGCCTCCTTAAGGACTTATCCTAAATCCCATGTTGTCAGTTGGAGTTAAAATTGAAGGACCCGTGCATATTTAGTTTGGAGAAGAAAAGACTGAGGGGCATGTGCTAGCCATTTTCAGAAGAGGGGTGACCCAATGCTTGATCTCCAGGGAGCTGCTTGGGGCTGAATGTCAGGCAGATGAGAATGGTCTCAGCATGGAATGGTGGGCTGCCTTAAGAAGCAACGGCTTCCCCTTCTTTGGGGACATCGAGGCAGAGGCTGGATGCCCATAGAAATCAATTCATTGCGAAAGCTGTTATTTCCCGGCTGGGAGATTCAGTCCCTTCCTTATCAAAGCCATTATCTTTCCCAGGAGCCTGTGCTTTCTTGGAGGTTCAGGGTAAGGATTGAGAACTTTGGAAGCAGAAGGCCTGTATTCAAATCCTGCCACTCTCCCTGATTTCCTGAGTGATCTTGGGCAAGTGTTATCCTCAGTTTCTTCACATGTCAGAGGGAGGCAGGGGTTGAACCTGATGGCCTCTGAGCTCAGTCCTGTCCTTGGAATAGAGCCAGGAGCCTAGAACAAGCCTTTATATACTTCCAGTGCCTGAGCCAAGTTACAGAGGGAGGAGAGAGCCCCAGTTTTTTGAAGATGTCATTCAGATTACTTAAAAACCATTTATTAAGCACTTTCTGTATGCCAGAAACAGTGCTTAGGGTGGGATCCAGAGCCACAGTGAGCCTTGGGGTACCACCAGGGATGGTTCTTGCTGGTGTCCCTCCTGGGGATGTTGACATCCCACACTGCCCACCCACTATAGCATCACTCACTAAACCAGGACCCTCATAGGATCTGAGCTAGACAGACCTCCTTCCCTTGCATGGCCAAGAATACAGCCTATGACACTCCCAACCCAGGGAGTTGCCCCTTTATCATCTCCGTCCATTGTTCCTGGTCACATCCTCTGGGTCCACACAGAGTCAGCCAGACCCCTTCTCATCATGACAGCCGGCCACATGCATCCAAAGCAGCTGTCGCCACCTCTTTCCTCTTGGACACTCGCTTCCTCTTCCCCTCCCACAGCTGATAAGGAACTTAGGAGTTGATCTCACCCTCTCCCCTGCCTTTGGATATTGAAGGCAGCCAAGGCCATACCTCCAGTTAAATTGTTTCTAACATCCTGGGATCACCTCCTTTCCTGCCCCTTTCCCACAATCTTCTCTCTTCCTGTTCCCTTTCAGTTTTTCCCCAAGCTCTAACAGAATCTGCTCTCTGGAAGTGACTGTTTAGAGGATGATAGGAGCACAGAATTAGAGAGGAAAGCCTCCTTAGAAACATTGACTAGCCCCACCTCCACCCCATTTTACAGATGAGCAAACTGAGATGCTGTATATCTGAGGCAGGTTTTGAAGCCTGGTCTTTCGGCCTCCCAAATCCGGCATTCTCTCCATTATATAGCAGATTGTTTCTTAGTTCTTCTTAGTCTGTGAAGTGAGTTTCTGATTTCCCCAGGCCTTGGGGCTTGTTCCTTCTCTGGACCTCACTGAGCCCTGCCAGCTCCTGGGTCTATGGCTCCTTCAATCAAGGGCACTTATGGCTGGAGGCGCCCACGCTGCTGCCTTTCCCAGAGCCACCGGGAAATCTCATTAGCAGAGCAAGCAGGGGAAATGAGAGAGCCGGAGGGTCCGCTGCTACTGATGACAAACTCGGTTAACTGCTCCTGTGCCAGAGCTGGCCTGGTAGCTGGAAGTCAGGGCACCTCTGTACCCAAGTCCAGGGACCTTGCCCCGTCCTCCTGGGCTCTAGTTCTTTCCCGAAGAGGAGCTGGGAGGAGTAACCCAGACTCCTTAGCTAGCACGTAGTTGGCCGAGAACAATAAGGGAAGGGAGAGAGGAGGAAGGCTGACCCTGGGAGGGCTGTTCCCAGCAGCTGCTTCCTAGGATGCTCCCTATGAGCTCTTAGCAGGAAGGCCAAAGTAGGATGGGAAGGCCTGCCTCCACAGGCCTGGACCAGTCCCCTCTTAAACCTGTAGTTCACAGACATTTCAGATGCATTGTTTGCTGGTTATGAGGATTCTCCTTTGACTCAATTGCTCCCAAGGCCAGTCTCTGCCGTTTTAAAAACATGAGCACTCCACCATGGGACATGAGAACGTTTGATCCGGTAGGGCCCCTGTGTGTGCAAGGAACATGTGTGTACCCCATCCCATGGGGACGTTAGCTCCTCTGCCTTCCACCATGAAAGGAAGAGCTTTCCATTTTAGCTAGATCCAACCATTTTCTCCATCCATGGGACTAAGCTTCAACTCCCTGTCCAATGAAAATGGCTAAAGGAACATGAGACATTTACTCTACCACAGGAATATTAGGCTCTGCACCATCCACCATGGGGAGCTTCTCTCTTCATCATGAGCAGACTCAGTTCCCCTGGACTCCAATGCATGGGAATGTAAATTAGCTGGACCTGGGACTTAGTTCCCTATATATGTCCCCCACCCAACACCCCCCCTTTTTTTGAGAATTGCCCAGACTGGGAGCTCGGCGCAGTAGTCTCTGCTCCTGTCACTGGACTGATGAGCTCTATTTCTGCCTGAGCTGGTTTGCTCCCCCACAAGCAGCCTGGTAGTCCCTGGGAGGACCATTCTGGTGCTGACCCAGCACAGACTCCTACTTGGCTTTAGCCCTCGACATCTCAGAACCTGCAGACTCAAGGGACGCACTAGGCTCAGCCTCCGCAGTCTCCAGGTTTACAGATCGGCATCTCCAGGCTCAGCTTTGGGCGCTTGTGGGGAGATGATTCAGCCCCCATCTCCCGGTGCACTGAGTACTCATTCTCCACTGTAACCAAATTCACTTCTCCCTAGTCTCTGCCCACAGGAGCCTGGCCACATCAGCAGTGTTCCTGCCTGGGGCTGTCTGCCCACTTTCTCCGGCCTGGCCATCACGACTATAATTGTGTTCCAGCCTTGACCTCTCTGGGAGATCGTCCTCAAGTTCTTCCCTCCTCACCCCCGGCTCCGTCCCTTTAACTGTCATTTAAGTCCCAACCCTTAATGGGCTAATTTCCCATTACAGCCATCATCTCAGTGTACCCAAGACTTGCCTAGAGACAGTGAATTGTATTTCCTGCTGTCTTTGATTAGATTTAGAACTCTTTCAATATCATCTTTTTCTGTGGGGAACAACATTTCTGCTGTTTATAGCCTACCTTTGTTCCATGTGACAAGTAGCACCTGAGTGGGCTGTTCCCGGCCTTGGGAACCCTCACTGGCTGAGGTTCTCTCCCTTGGACTTAGTTTGGCAGAGGGGTTATTAGCACAGCAGCCAGCATGGGGAGGTCAATAACATCTGGACTTAGAAATCAGAAAAACTCAGATTTGAATCTTGTGTAAAATCTGTAAAATAGGAATGATACCTGTACATTCTCCCTCTGTGGGAGTGGGGGGTGAGTGAGGTAGTGAGGGAAAGGGGGAAGAAGTTTAGGGGCAGGGAACTCCATGCTGTTTTCCATATCCATTGACTGTCAAAAGGGTAGGACAAGGTGAATCACCTTCTCATCTCTCTCCTTGTCTCTCCTTTGGATCAAGACATGGTCCTTTTATAGCATCAGATTAATCAATTAACAGGCATTTCTTAAATGCCTACTATATATCAGACCAGTTTACAGTTCCACCAACAGCGTACAAGTGTGCATATCTTGTCACAGCCTGTGCAATATTAACTGTTTCCATTTTTGATCATCCGGGTCATTTTGTTCGGTGTGAAAACTTTATGGGTTTACATTTGTATGATTATTGTACTTGTATTGGTTTACATTGGTTACTTATTAGTGATTTGGAATACTCTTTCACATTGTTGTTATTCATTTATTATTCCTTTTTTGAGAATTGTCTGTTCATATATTTTAACCACTTCTCTATTAGGGATTGACTTTTGGATGTACATACATGTCCATATACACACATAGAAACACATACACATACACATATGCTCAGGGTGTCCCAGCAGTCTTAGTGCAGTTTTAGATTTAATAACTTAAGAAATATAAATGCTACAAATATATATATATATATATATATATATATATATATATATATACACACACACACACACATATATATATAATTGGAAAGTTTACATTTCTTTTGCACTTATCTATTTTTATAATAGATTTTTCACTTTAACTTTAAGAAGACAGGGTATCGTCCCATCATTATGCATTAATTTATATCAGTTTCTAGATGACACTTGCTCATGCTAGTTGATCAATAGAGTCCTCTTGCTTGACCACCTTACTCATCTGTTCTATTTCTGTTAAACTTTTTTTGTGGAGTCACATGCAAGCTGTCCCATCAAAATCTTGTTCTTTGGATGATTATAAGGTTACAGATTCCTTCTAATCACTGAGCAGGGTTGATGAAAGCTTTTACTGAGTTCAAAAAGTGACTCAAGGAATGTATGTATAATATAAAAAACTATTTACTTTGAACTTTAATAAGAAACATCTATATTTTAAAATTTCAAATAACCTTTCGATGTTGCTTTTCATAAGTTTAAAGTGTTTATGCTTTTAAACTCTTTTCTAAATTAAATTTTTTGGTTACATTTTAAGTTTTGAGTGGTCTCCTCCTCTGCCTCCTAACCCTTTAGGTCAGTGGTCCTCAAACTTTTTAAATAGGGGGCCAGCTCACTGTCCCTCAGACTGTGGGAGGCTGGACTATAGTAAAAACAAAACCTCACACTCTGTCTCCGCCCCTCAGCCCATTTGCCATAATCCAGTAGGCCGCATAAATGTCCTCAGTGGCCGCATCTGGCCTGTGCACTGTAGTTTGAGAACCCCTGCTTTAGACATTAGAGAAGGCCAACATTTGATATAGTTCAGTATAGAGAATATATAACACATCCTTCCACATATCAGTTCTTTCTCTAGAGTTGATAGCATCTTATCTTCCTCCATAGGTCCTTTGTAGTTGATTTGAATGCTCATATTACTCAGAATAACAGTTACTCTTTGAACAATACTGCTGTTACAATATATGGTGTACAATGTTCTCTTGGTTCTGCTCATTTCACTCTTCATTATTTCTTGCAAATGTTTCCATGTTTTGCTAAAACCAATATGCTTGCCATTTCTTACAGCACAGTAGCATTCCATCACAGTCATATACCACAGTTTGTTCAATTATTCTCTGATTGATGAGCGTTTCTTTGCTTTCCAGTTCTTTGCCACCACAAAGAGAGTTGCTGTAATATTTTAGAACACAGAGATTCTTTTCTTTTTTCCCCCAATCACATTGGGGAATGGATCTAATAGTGGTATTGCTGGGTCAAAGGGTATACATAGTTTTATCATTTTGGAGGCATAATTCCAAATTACTCTTCCAAATGGTTGAATCAGTTTACAATTCCACCAACAATGTATGTGTCCCAATTTTTTCACATCCCTTCAAACATTTGTCATTTTTCTTCTCTATCATTTTAGCCAATTTGATGAGGTACGGGGTGATACCTCAAAGTTGTTTTAATTTGCATACTTAAAATCAGTAATGATTTAGAGTATGTTTATCATATGGCTGTGTATAGATTTGATTTCATCTTCCAAAAAGTGCCCATTCATATCACTATTCAATTTGGAAGTGACTCATATTTTTATAAAATTTGACAAAATTCTCTATATAGTTGAGACCTTTATCTGAAGAAGAGCCTATAAAAATTTCTCCCCAATTTTCTGCTTTCCTTCTAATCTTGGCTAGATTGGTTTGAAGTTATTAACTCTTAAAACCTCACTAAGATTTTTGAGAACCCTATTTATCTGTGGGTTGTTTATGTATCTTGGACATCAGAAATTTGATGCAATTTTTCAACCACTTTTCCTTCTTTTCCTACTTGCAGTAATTTTTTTTCCTGCAAAAAAATTTTTAGTTGCATGTGATCGTTACTAATACCATCTTTTGTGATTTCTTTTCTGCCTTGTTTCATGAAAAATTCACCCTTTAGTGATGAATGTGAAGAGTACTGGATCTCCTTCTAATTTCTCTAAGATACGACTTTTTACTCTGCTTTATTCAAAGTGTTTTCATCTCATTTGCTAATAGTAGTGATAACTGATCCCTAGCTCACAGATGGATAGCATGGGAGATAGAATGCGATTTCTGGAATCAGGGAGACCCAAGTTCAAATTCATCCTCAGACATTTACTAGCTCTGTGACCTTGGCCAAAACACTTAACCTCTCTCTCTCTGTGTTTCTTAAGCTGTAAAATGGAAATAATAATAGTACTAACCATTCCTCTGAGACAGATACTAGAAGTATTATTACCCAGTCTGTCAGATGTACTACCATTACTACTACACACATGTATATACATATATACATACATAGACATATGTATATATGCATATACATTCACACATACATACATATAAAATACCTATACATATACCTCCTATGTACCAGGTACTGTGGTGAGTATTTTACAAATATCATCTCATTTGATACTCCCAAAACCATTTTATGATTGAGGAAGCTGTCTGAGAGAGGTTAATTAAAGTATCTGAGATTAAATTTGAACTCAGGTCTTCCTAACTTGGCCCAGCACTCTATTCACCTTGCCTCCTGGTTACCATGGAAACTGAAGTTCAGAGTTTAGATTTTATGCATCTTGAGGGCAGGAAGGGTTCACTTTTGGTTTTGTCTCCTCAAACATAAGTGTCTGGCACATATTAGGTGCTTAATAAAAGTCATTGAGTTGAATTGAAATTAAGTCTTAGTGGTAAGATTTGAATCCAAGTCTCTCTGACTCCAGAAAGCCCAGCATGCTCCAGACTACATCGTGTAACCCTGCTGAAGGAGGCAGTATAGGATTATCTGTGTTTGGCAGATGAGGAAACTGAGGCAAGGTGTTTCATTTAAAAGTCACAGGTCGAATGAATAGGAGACTCTAGGGTAGGGACTATACCATATTGGCCCATCTCAGTCAATTGTCTTCTTTGAGTTGACTTTCTTATCAAGAGGTGGATTTGTATCTGTCTGTCCATACCTGATGGGGACCAGAATCAGTTATGCAAGGATCAGTGGAAGGAACTGGCCCAAGGGTTGGATTTTATGGAGTCTAAAATAGTTATTGAGCTGTTTTGTGGAAGAAGGATTGAGCTGAATAGCAGAAGGAATACTTCCATTTATATAGTGCAGGAGTTGTCAAACTATGACCTGCGGGTCAGATGTGGCCCGCTGAGGATGTTTACACCAGGTTATGGCAAATGGGCTGAGGGGCGGAGACAGAGTGTGAGCTTTTGTTTTACTCTAGTCCGGCCCTCCCACAGTCTGAGGGACAGTGAACTGGCCCCCTATTTTAAAAGTTTGAGGATCACTGGTATAGTGCCTTAAAGTTTAGGGTTTAGATATGTCAATTGCATATGATCCTTGAGGTAGGTGCTTCAGGTATTATTATCCCCATTTTACAGTTGAAGAAACCAAAGCTTAAGTGGCTTGCCCAGGGTCACATGGCTGGCAAAGTGCCTGAGCATGGATTTGAATCCAGGATTCTGTTAAGGACAAATCCTGTCCTCTTCCCACTAAACCACAGTTCTCTGATTGTTCTTCTAGGACCCACGGAGTGGACATTGGAGGGAAACAGATTTTAGCTATATGAATGAAAAAAAAAAAAAGTTCCAATAGAAGGAATGGGCTGCCTTGGGAGTTATTAGTTGTCAGAATAGAATTGTATAGAACATCGAACCAAAAGAACTTGGTGACAGCATAGCTTCAGGGGGGAAAGATTGTAGATGCCTCCTCAAGGAGTTTTTAGGAAGTTTCTAGGAAGATGGTGGTATAGAAATAGGGAAATAAGGAAGAGGGAAGGATTTGGGGGATAGATAATAAGGTCATTTCCCCACTGGGTTGTGAAGATTGGGTCAGCAGAAAGAGAAGAGATAGAGAAGAATGAAGAAGAGGATAAGTATTAAGGGATGGTGGATAAGTGCACCAAGGGCAGAGGAACTGATGGGAAAAAGACGTGAGGATGAACCTGAAATAAGGTTTGAGGATAGAGAGGAGGGGATAAAGAAGAGATTGGGGAGGGAGTGAAGAGAAAGGAAAGAGAAGGGGAAGCAGAAAGAAGGAGAGGGTTGTGTCATAGGAAACATGGAGAGGGAGCATTAATGCATTGCTGGTGGAGTTTTGAAATGAACTGACCATTCTGAAGGGCAATCTGGAACTGTGCAAAGGGCTATAAAACTATACATACCCTTTGACCCAGCAGTGCCATTACTGCGTCTATATCCCAAGGAAATCATAGGAATGGAAAGGACCCACATGTGCAAAAATGTTTATAGCGGCTCTTTTTGTGGTAGCAAAGAATTGGAAAAGGAGTGGATGCCCATCAGTTGGGGAATGGCTGAACAAGTTGTGGTATATGAAGATAATGGAATATTGTTCTATAAAAAGCTGATTTTAGAAAGGCTTGGAAAGATTTACACAAACTGATGCTGAGTGAAACAAGCAGAACCAGGAATACATTGTATACAATAACAGCAAGAATGTGCGATGAAAGGCTTGGTTCTTCTCAGTGGTTCAGTGATACAAAGCTATATCAATAGACTTTGGATGGAAAATGCCATCTCTAAACAAAAAAAAAGAAAAAAAAGCAACAACAACTAAGGAGACTGGATGTAAATCAATACATGCTATGTGTACTTCTTTTTTGTTTTTGTTTTTTCTCTTTTCTATGGTTTTTTCCTTTTGCTCTGATTTTTCTTTCCCAATATTATTCATAAAGCAATGTGTATTAAAAATAAATACATTTACTAGAGAAATTAAAAAAACAAAACAAAACAAGAAAAAAAAGAGTAGGGAGAGAGGGAGGAGGTGAGGATGGAGGAAGAATAAGGGCCATCTTACCATTCTGGGATATTTCCACTTCATCTGTAGTGTACATTTATAGCTTAATCAAGATCCCCATTCATTTTTGCTGTTTTGGCGTTGGCTGGTCTCTTTAGCCTCTCTGACTGAATCATGCCTTCTCATCCATTTCTATTTCATCAAAAGCCTCCGAACGGGGGAAGCTGTGCTTTGATACCTCCTCTGGGACTCAGCCTCCAGCACCTGGAACTCGGAATTTCCAGTCTGGGGTGGATTCAGCTCCAGCCCCCGACCAAAGTTACTCACTGGATAATCTTTAGGGAATCACTTCTCTCTGGTACTGAGCTTTCTGAAGTCTAGTCCTGTCTAGATTATTTCAAATCTACATCTATCAAAGCAGCTACTGCATTTTGAGTAGGTAGAATATCAGTACTGCCCTCAAGCAGATGACATTTTAATGGGAAAAGGAAGAAGGATCAAATACAAGTAACTATGATAGTAAGGGGAATGTTTAGTTGGATCCTATTCTTCATTACCCCATTTGGGATTTTCTTGGAAAAGATTTTGGAGGGATTTGCCATTTCCTTCTCCAGCTCATTTGACAGATGAAGAAACTGAGGCAAATAGGATTAAGTTACATAACTAGTGTCTGAGGCTAGATTTGAATTCCTAACTCTAGACTTGGTGCAGTATATACTGTACCACCTACTGCCCTAAAGGGAATAATAAAGGTAAGTGCAAAGAAGGCACCACAAGTGTAGCTTCATGCAGAGACTACTCAAGAGCTGCCTTCTTGGGGCCCATCCCCATTCAACCTTTTCAGACATTATGTCTTTGGAATGACTTTGTCTTATTTTGCATTTCCTTATCTGTGTGAGTTCTACTTCGTTTCCTCCCTACTCTGGAATGCTAGATCCCTTTCCTTCATCACTTCTGTTTCTGTTACCTAATGAATCAGGGAAGGCTTCAAGTAAGAGGAAGCATTTGAAGGCAGAGGAAGACTAGAAGCCTTATATCATATGAACATAAATCTGGGCTCTAAGGGACCTTTGAAGCCATCCCAATCTCCTCATTTCACAGAGAAAATCAGTGACACGAGGTAGGATTTGAACCCAGATTTTCCTGACTCTAAATCCATCACTCTCTGTTTCTCAGTCAGTCGGTAAGTATTGTTGATAATAGCTGATGTGGAAGTGAGTTACAGAGTCAAAAAGTCAATAGTTTTCTTGGCTTCAAAGAGCTTTCATTACTTTTCATACACCCCGAGTCTTGGCCCCTGACTCCCCTTGTGAGCAAAGGCTGGTGGGGGAGTTTCTATCCTTACAAGTGCCAAGGAACTCTCCCTCTTGGCTAAAGACAGGCCCATTTCCACCTCCGCTCTACTCCCGGCCCACATGCTTCTTGCTAGCTGTGAGTCTCCTCTTGAGTGTTCCCATGTCTCCGTGGGGAGACTCCAACTTTAGAGAAACCTTTTTCTAATTTCTGGTCCCTAAAAAATGGCAGATGGATAATAGCTGTGGAAAGACTATTTCCCGATGCCATCTCATCCCTTTGGCCCATGTAGAGAGGGGACTTCTGGGCAGGAATCCCTGCCCCTGGTGCTGGGCAGGGGCCAGGTCCTGCAGATAAGAGTCCAAAGGAATGTGGCCACCTCTGGCTGACCAACTTGGTTGATTTGCTGGTAATGTGCTGTCTCCAGGGGCTTGGCCCTGAGCTGCTGCTCTGTCCAATAATGACCTTCATCACTGATGGAAATGGGAGGGGGAGGGTGGAGCGGGTTAAGAGGCCTAAATAGATTTTCCATGGTCTGGGCCCTCTGTCAAGAGAAAAGCTTAAAGTGATTTATGGATATAATCCCATCCATGTTGTCCTTTAATAATCCTTATCATCACTATTAGAACTATCACCCTATTCTTCCCTTTTGTTCTGATTCTTGGAAATATGTTTAACACGATTGGACATATATAACCAGTATCAGTTTGTTTGTGGTCTTAGGGAGGGATGAGAGAGAGGAAAAAATATTTGGAACTCAAAATTTCAAAAACATTTACATGTAATTGAAAAAAAAAAAAAAACTAGTATTGTAAAAAAAGAAATAAAGGGAAAAAAGGAAGGAAGGGGGAGAGAGAGAAAGAGAAAGAGAGGGAGAGAGACAGAGACAGATTCAGAGAGGGAGAGAGAGAGAGAGAAGGGAGAGAAGGAACGAGAGAGAGAGAGAGAGAGAGAGAGAGAGAGAGAGAGAGAGAGAGAGAGAGAGAGAGAGAGAGAGAGATGTGTCTCTTTGCTTCAGTTGGTCTCCTTTCTCTAGGGACTGGGCCTTTAGATTCTCTGCCTATGTCCTGGTCTCCCTAGGAGGCCCTGGCCTGGTTGTCCATCCCGGCTTAACCACTGTCCCATCTCCTAGCTGTTCAATCCATAGAGAGTTGGGCCCTTTGACTGCGTCAGTCCTTCCTTATTATCACTTCCCAATCCAGGGCCTGGCTGACATCTTGAGGGGATACCCACTGAAATCTTACACTGAATACCAGAATTTGAAAGGAGCTTTCACTTTAAAAAAAAAATGTGTGTTACCTTTCTACAAGGAGTAGAGAAATATCTCTCATCATCTGTGCTTCAGAATCTCTACCTAATGAAGACAGGGAGGAATAATGAAAAAAAATCTCAAGCTTGGGGGTGACCCTCCCCTCATTGGGGGACCTTGGGCTCCTGTTTCCTTGTGGATCTTGAGCAAAAAGAGGTTGTTGGACCCTGCCTCTTAATGCCATTAACTAGATTTTTTTCATTGTAATTAGTCCAAGTTTGGTTGCTTTCATTCATTTTTTTTTAATCCATTATGTCTTCTCTGAATCACTGCATCTGTTTGTACAAGTCTTCTTATATTTCCCTGACTCCCTCATGTTATAATGTTTTATATTATATAATAACTCATTACATTTGCATTCCATTTCTCCCATCAGTGGTGGGATCCTCTTTGTTTCCCAATCTGGGGCTACTGCCAAAAGGGCTTCTGTCAATAATATCTTGGTATAATCATAGCCGCCTTATTTACAGATAATAGCTTAGTGCTAAGCATTTTACAAATATTGTCTCATTTGACCCCCACTACAATCTAGGACGGAGGTGCTATTATTATCATTCCATTTTACAGACGAGGAAACTGAGCTAGTGAGTGTCTGAGGCCAGATTCGAACTCAGATCTCCCTGACTCCAGCCCCAACCCTCTCTCTGCAGATGAAAAAAACAGTAAATGGGGAAGAAGCTTGTCCATGTTTCCCATTGCTAGTTTAAATAATATGGTGTAGTCAAAAGAGGAATAGATGAAGAATCAGGGGCTCCCATCCTGGCTCTTTCATTTCCTATCTGAGCAAACCACTTTATGTCTCTGGGTCTCAGTTTGCTCATCTGTAAAATGAAAGAGTGGTCCCATTGATCTCTTTAAATCTGTGCTCCCCTAATCCTAATCTCTTAACCCTCTGAACCTCATTTGGCAAAGGAGAGAGTAGGATTAGATGACCTCTCTAGATGACCAGAGCTTTAGTTGTGAGATCCCATGATGACCCTAATTCCTAGTCTAGGGAGATTTCCACCCATCCACCCGCCTTTAAGTAGGGGGGGGGGGCAGAAACACCTTTTCAGCCCCGGGGCCCCTTGCTTGCCACAAAGTGCCCCAGTTTTTCTGGACCTGGCTCCTCGCTCTGGGACTTGATGGCACTGATGTGCTCAGCTCAGAGGATATGGCTTTTCCTGGGAGAGAGGGCCCAGGAGACGTGGGGCAGTACCACAGCGCTCGCACACCGGCACCATGGGAAGCTGACCGAGGATGGCCTCCACTTAAACCCATTCAATTACTGATGCCGTCACATTGCCATGGAAACAGATGCTGTAGCTTAAAGTCCCTGGTATCTATAACATGAGAAGCAGAAACCTGAACCTCTCGGGAATAAGGGACCCAAGCGAAGTGGAGGAGAGAGACTTTCTCTAGAAGGGGGGAACCTAGAAAGACTTCCCTCTTGCCTCTCATCTGGAGCTCAGCTGCCCATCAGGTCCCTACTTTGGCAGGAGAAAATGTCTCCTTTTTTTTTTTTTCTTTAAGGTCATCAATATGTACAAGATAGGGCTCCTGTTAACTGGGTCAAGAGCATCATCAAGAACTGTGAAACTGCCCTTCAGTCCTGGTCCCTTTGGAGGCGGGGCAGCCCATGTGATGCAGCCCTCCGCTGCCCCCTTACATACACACTTTTCCCTCTCCTAAAGGACTTGGGGGGGAAAGCTGAGCTCCCGGCTCCGGCCCTCCCAGCCTCCTTTTGTGCCCCAAGGCCCGCCTGGCTCCCAGGTCCTAGAATGCAGCATCTGCTGTGGCTGTGACTTCGGTTTTCCCACCAGGTCCTCTTTGTTGACAGCTTTATCCATGGTCCTTCCCAACGCTCCCCGAGCCCCAGGTGCCCAGCCTCTGTGCCCCAGACCAGCTGGAGAATTCCTTGGCCAATTAAGCAGCAATTCCAGTCCACTCTTGAAATTGCCTTGTTGTTCTGGGAGGCCCCCACAGGTGTCTCTGCCTTGTGCTTCTCCCCCCCCCCCCCCATCCTAAGAGCTGCGGGCCTCCAAGCTGCTCCTCGGCCTTCCCCTGCCCCCTGCCTCCCTCCTGAGCACAAGAAATCAAAGCTGAAAAGGGTCCTGGGGCGGGGAGGAAGGCGAAGCTCAGCCAGGTTTTGCTCAAGGTCACACAGAGTCAGAATTCTCTCCAGGATCAAACTAATTAACACCTTAAGGTGTATAATTAGGCAATTATAGTTCTGTGTAGCCCTGGAATAGTTGAGGATACCAGCTGGAAGGTACTGGATCAGCTTCATCCTGGAGGAAGGAGGACTTGGCTAGGGGAAGGGGAAGGTGGCCCCACTGCGTGCTGGGATTGGGAGGCCTCCATCCTGCCGAGGAGCGGGAAGCCACCTTCCCTCTCTCTGGTGCTGAGTGCTTCCTGCTTGTAATGAATTAGATGTCAGACCTAATGACGGAGAAGGAGCGGCTCACACAAGCTGGAGGCTGACTCATGCCCCAGCCAGAGCAGGGCCAAACAGGCTGATTCTTCTTATGTTCCGATGGGCTATGGAGGGAGGCGCCCAGGAGGGGATGAGGTTGGGGAAGGAGAAGGAAGCAGGGGCGGGCATGGGGGAGGGGAGGAGACTGGAAGGGAAAGGTCTGGGTGTGGGTCATGGGAGACCATTCCATCCAGCCAGGGTAGCTGCAAGAGCTTGGAAGTTCCGATGGAGGCCGTGGCCGGGGAGGAGATCAGGAAGAAGTGTCCGGCACAGTGATAAATGCCCATTAGGCTCACAGGACCATAGCTTGTCCAGCGCCATCAATTCCACAGGGTACAAAGAGAGGTTCAGTGGCTTACCTGAGGTGACCCGGGCCTTAAGTGGCCAAATGGGGAGGTAAATTCGGGTCAGAAGATACCAAGGTTAGAGAGTCAGAGACTTGGATAGAAAAAAGCATTTATTAAGTGCTTGCTGTGTGCCTGATACTGTTCCAAATGTTGGAAGACAAGAAGTCCTCTTGGAGGCCATGTAGTCGGACCTGTACATTTTCTTTTTTTTGCTGAGGCAATTGGGATTAAGTGACTTTCCCAGGGTTACACAGCCAGGAGGGTTAAGTGTCTGAGATCAGATTTGAACTCAGGTCCTCCTGAACTCAGGGCCAGCACTCTATAATCCTTCATTTTCAAACTGAGGAATGGGGGAGGCAAGTGACATCTCTGAGGTGATCAAAAGGAATCATGAATACTCGAGTATGGCTATAAATCAGGCCAGCATTTATAGGGCGCCTCCTGTGTGCCAGGCACTGTGCTAAGGACTTGACGAATATTATCTTACTTGAACCCCACACGACAGTAGGTACCATTATCTCCATTTTGCAGGTTGAGGAAGCTGTGGCCAAAAGAGATCAAATGATTTGACCAAGATCACACACCCTGTTCAGTGTCTGGGATTGGATTGGATGGTTTTATTGTGAGACTGGCATTTTTTAAAAAAATTAGTTCAGCAGGTGGTGGGGGGAATAAACATAAAAAAAAAGATTAGAAAAAACAGTTACGAAACTAAATGAGTAAATTTGACTCATAAAAACCAAGATGAAATAGAATAAGAAGGTCTCTTCCTCCTCTGGCTTTCTGATCTTCTAATATGAAATCAGGGAGACTTGGGGTCAGATCCAACCTCTAACACTTAATTATTGTGGTTGTGGGACTATGGACAAGTTATCTCCCCTTTATTAATTATATAGCCCTCACAAGGCAATCCTGTGGCTTATTTTATCTGTCAAGTGGGAGTGACAGCTGCCCTGCTTACAACATTGTGAGGAAAGTGCTTTGTAAGCCATGAAGCATTATGAAAATCGAGCACGTTGTGTGGCTTTGGACAAGTGCTTTCTCCAGGCTACATTTCTCTCCTCTATAAACTGAGAGGCCCAGACTCAGTGACCTCTAAGGGTCCCACCCGCTATGATCCTATAATTTTCTGGACCTTGGGGCCCTTGTTTATAAAATGCGGGCATTGGAGTGGATGAACTGGTTAAGTGTTTTGCTGGTTCTGTAATTCTAGAGTTCCTTCCCTCCACTCACTTTATTTACAGCCCTTCTGGAGCAAAAAAACTAGTATTTAGTAAATACGTACTATGTACTAGCCACTATGCTGAGCTCTGGGGATACAAAGAGAGGTAAAAAACAGTCCCTGCCCTCACAGAGCTCACATTCTAATGGGGAAGACAACATTCAAACCACAGTGTACAAAAAAGCTCCCAGCTATGTCCAAAGAGCAACCAAACTCTGTATATCTTTGGATCCGGCAGTCTCACTCCTGAATCTGTTTCCCAAAGAAATCATAAAAAAGGGAAAAGGACTCATTACAGCAGATCTTTCTGTGATGGCAAAGAACTGGAAAATGAGGGAATGGCTGAACAAGTTGAGGTATATTGTAATTTTTCTTTTACAATTTAGCCTAAGTTTTTATGACAATGCTAATTAATTTCAGTACTGTTGCCTTTAGAGTTCTAAAAGCTTACAAATACATGGTTTATTCCAATACTTTTTGTTGGCTTTGTTTCTAGTTTGCCTAAGCAATTAAATTTTATTATATCATTCACAGAAGAAATAGCATGACCAGTTTTCCGAATTAAATTCTATTTCCTTTTAAGTTGCTCCCTGATTTAAGCGAGCTTTTCTCTTTTCATATCAAGAAAGAGTTAATAATAGGCAGTTTTAGATTTAAACTGCAAATCCATTTTTTCCTTTTCTCTGATCAGTACAATCACCTTCCTTCTTTGTATTAAAACAATAAATTTGTCATCTAGAGAAAGAGTGATCAAAGGTCTAAGCACTGTTTGCATGTAACTTCCATAAAATTTCATTCTTATCTTTTCCTTAAAATCTAAACTCATTGAACATTTTGGTATTTATGGAAATTTTCAAATCCCAATTTGGAAATTTGCAGTACAGAAAATATATTTCACTCCCAAATTTAGGTTTTAATAAGTTTACAATGCCTTAAATCTCTGCAGACTGGGAACAAAGATTCCTTTCCTTCTTATCTGTTTCTCTTCTTTCCTCCCCAACTTGACCAGAGACAAATAGGCAGACACAATCTTCCCTCAGAAAAGTTTTCACTTTCCACATTCTTTTTTCTCTAACTGTTCAGGCCACAGGAATAAGTTGGTTTGATTTGCCAAGATACAAAACACAATCAGTACAACAAAGAGGCACAGAAGCACTTTGCTGGCAGTTATTTGACTTCTGTTTTGCCATTGAAAGTTTTTTGTTTGTCTGTTTGTTTTTAATAGTTTTTATTTACCAGATATTTGCATGGGTAATTTTACAACATTGACAATTGCCAAACCATTTGTTCCAATTTTTCCCTTCCTTCCCCCCCCCCCCCCCTTCATGGCAAGTCAACCAATACCTGTTAAATATGTTAGAGTATAAATTAAATACTATATATATATATATATATATATATATATATATATATATATATATATATATATATATATATATATATATATACACACACACACATGACCAAACAATTATTTTGCTGAACAAAAAGAATCGGACTTTGAAATAGTTTACATTTAGCCTGTGAAGGAAATCAAAAATGCAGGCAGACAAAAATAGAGGGATTGGGAATTCTATGTAGTGGTTCATAGTCATCTCCCAGAGTTCTTTCCTTGGGTGTAGCTGGTTCAGTTCATTACTGCTCTATTGGAACTGATTTGGTTCATCTCACTGTTGAAAAGAGCCACGTCCATCAGAATTGATCATCATATTGTTGTTGCCATGTACAACCATCTCCTGGTCCTGCTCATTTCACTCAGCATCAGTTCTTGTAAGTCTCTCCAGGCCTTTCTGAAATCATCCTGCTGGTCATTTCTTACAGAACAATAATATTCCATAACATTCATATGCCACAATTTATTCAGCCATTCTCCAACTGATGAGCATCCCATTCAGTTTCCAGTTTCTAGCCACCCCAGAGGGCTGCCACAAACATTCTTGGACACACAGGTCCTTTTCCCTTCTTTAAGATCTCTTTGAGATACAAATCCAGTAGCAACGCTGCTGGATCAAAGGGTATGCACAGTTTGATAACTTTTTGAGTGCCATTGAAAGTTTAATCAAAAAACCCATGAAAGTCCCTGTTGTTTATAACTGGAGAGTTGGGAGGAGTTCTCTTCCTCTTTTCTGATTTTTCCCAGAAAGGGGTTTCTTAAGAGTTCCCTTTCCCTTTCCCTCTCTCCATCCCCCTCCCCCTGCCTCAAAGCCCTATCCTTTGTCATTTCCAGCTGAATGAGAAGTTTCTCCTGTTCCCGGACCAATAAGAACTTGCCTAAGAGGATATCCATCAGCTTACTAGAGCCATTATCTATGATACCTCTAAGGAAGTACCTTTTAGATGTAATGGGGGAAGATGTGAAGGTCCAGCAATGGACAGTCCTTCAGGTAGAAATTTTACCAGACAATAGATCTGTTCTATTGCAGCTAGGGTGTTCCTATTGCAAAGGTATGATTAATTGTAGCATGGAGACTTAGAGTCTTAATCTCTTCATGGTTGCCATAATTTTTAGGGTAGAATAAAGACATTGAATAATTGTGTCCGAACAATAATTTACTTAGCAAGGCATGCGATTGTGAAACAACCGGTGTCCAGGGCTCTCAGTAAACACTAGGGCCCTGTTACTATAGATTGAAGGGAGTAAAAAACAAAGGAAAACCCAGAATGTAGGGATTAAGTTGTCTTATTTCTTATTGGTTGGGAGGATCAAGACTTTTCCCCAAAATCAGGTGATGGTGAGATGAGAGGAAATAGTTTTACAATGTTCCTGAAATCTGACAACTTAAAAAAAAAACTTAAGACTTGACTTGACAATATGTTGGATAAGGTCAAAATAGAATTAAAAATTTTATTTTAGTTTCTCCTGAGTAGGATTCAAATCTACTTCTTCTCTCCACTACACTGCTCTTTCCCTCAAATAGCTTCAAGAAAGGGAGAGGTTTAGCACTTGCTGTCAGAGGTAATTGAGGCCTTTGCAAGGTGTAGGTGCTGAGGGAACTGCCCTCCAGATGTGGAAGCAAGGACCTATGCAAAGCCTCCAGGATGCCAGACAGAATGGGGGGCGACCACTTTGATTGGAACTGAGAGTTTGTGAAGGAGCATTGAAACATGAAATAAGACTGGAAAGGCAGGAGAAGCCACTCGAAGGCCTCGGCAAATGGGCTCCTCCTTTGTCTCCCATATGTTGTCTTGAAGGCCATCCATCCTTTCTTTCTCCTTCCACCCAAATCACTGCTCAACTGTTAAATCATTGGGATTTCCATATGATTTTGTCCAAACCCCTCATTTTACAGATTTGGCAGATGAAGCTCTTGATCTTTCTCTTTCTCTCCCTTCCTTATTCTTTTTACTTTTTATTTTTTTTTTTGAGGGGGGAGGCAATTTAGATTTAAATGACTTACCCAGTGTCCTACAGCTAGTGGCTAAGGCTGAAGGTGAACTCAGTTCCTCCTAACCCTGGGGTCAGTTCTAGCCACTGTGCCACCCAGCTGCCTCTGCCTCTCAGACATACATCTTGGTTATCCTGTGGGCATCTTGAACCCATTTTCTCAAGCTCTCCCAGAGATGGACCATAATTCCAGCAGCCTTTCATCTGTGCCTCTTTTCCCAGGCAGATTCCTACTTCGTCGTCTTCCAGAGAGACATCTGCAGGGAATGAAAATGATCTCAACCTTCTTGCAGCCCCTTCCTGAAGCAGGGAATAATAGGGGGGAATCCTTTCAGCTGCTTCTAGGAGCCCCACCCACTATCTTAGCTTGTGACAAATGGAGTTAGATTATTAATTCCCTAATTGTTGCCAGGGGGTCATATGTCCACCCTGTGTTTATGCTCCAGTGCCAGGAGATTTGTTTTAATAGAAGCCTTTAAGTACCTGGCATTCTTGCTAATCTCAGGGCATCTGTGCTCTCAGCTTCCTCCCCGCCTCCCCCCACCAAGTGATTTAATGCTATTACTTGAGCTGGAGGGAAGCACGTCATCAGCTGTACTAGCGAGAAGCGAGCAATAAGCATCCTGAACATGGCTACCAAAGATGGGCCAAAGGGGGCTGGGAGAGCCTGAGAGGCTGGGACGGGCTGGGAAGAGGCTGGGCTAGCCCTGGCACGAGGCCAGCTGAGCATCACAAAGAAATTCCAGGAGGTGGTCCCTTGGTGCTGGCTCCTGCCATAGCAGTTGGGTCCAGATCTGGGCCCTGCTCTCTGGGAGCAGTCGTGGTGAGTCCTGACCAGCTGACTCCCACATTCCATAGTATTTTAGCCAGCTCCCCCTGGGCTGGTGTGAAGGCCAAGCCCACATTCTTCATACTCTCTGCAAAGCCTTGGGGAGAGACATCTGCTCCTTCTCAGCCTCTTCTGCTGGATCATCTCTCCCCACTAACTATAGATATCCTCCAGGAATCTGTCCTGGTTCTTCCTCCTCCTCTCTGTCTTTCTCTGTCTCTGTCTCTGTCTCTCTGTCTCTCTTGTCTCTCTCTGTGTCTCTGTCTGTGTGAAGGTGTCTCAGTTTCTGTGTCTCTTTGTCTCTCTCTGTGTGTCTCTTTCTTTCTATGTCTTTCCCTATGTAGAATCTCTTTCTGTCTCTCTTGGTGTCTGTTTCTCCATGTATCTCTGAATGTGTCTCTTTCTATCTCTCTCTGTGTCTCTTTCTTTCTGTGTGTGTGTGTGTGTGTGTGTGTGTGTGTGTGTGTGTGTGTGTGTGTGTCTCTGTGTCTCTTTCTGTTTCTGTTTTTCTTGGAGAAAAGGCAATTCAGATTTATGTGGCTTGTTCAGGGTCCCACAGCTAGTGGCTAAAGCCAGATTTGAACTCAGTTCCTCCTAATCCCAGGGTCAGTGCTGTATCTACTGTGCCACCTAGCTGCCTCTGCCCCTCAAACATTTTGGATATCCTGCAGGCACCTTGACTCAGTATATCCAAAACAGAACCCCCCCCCCCTCCCTTACAAACTTCCCTTTCACTGTTGAGGCCATGAGCATCTTCTCAGGCACCAGCCTCACAGCTTTGCGTCAGTCCTAGACTCCTCACCTTCACTCATCCCCCACAAACAATCCTAATAATAATAGCTATCCTTTGAATAATGCTTACTATTTGCTTTGCACTGTTAAGCATTTTATACTTATTATTTAATTTCATCCTTACAACAAACCTGGAAAGTAGATGCTGTTGTTATTCTCATTTTATAGAAGAGGAAACTGAGGCAGGTCAGGTGAAATGACTTGCCCAGTGTCACAGCTAGTAAGTGTTTAAGGCCACATTTGAATTTGGGTTTTTCTGATTCTAGGTCCGATGTTCTATCCACTGCACCCCCTAGCTGCCCCATATAGTAGGTAATATCTAAATGTTATATAAAATTATGTAAAATATATTTTGTGTGTTATATGAAAGCTATTATTATGGTAGTCATTATTACATCACTGGTCCCTTAGTGTGACCCACACACCCAAAGAAAGTACCATAAGAACAAATTGACTGTGTGGTCAGACTCTGCTTGGAGACCTCTGGGGTCTTTCTCTCTGTGTCCCTTTTTTTCTCTTTCTGAATCTCTATCTCTCTGTCTCTCTTTGTTTCTCTGTGTGTCTCTGTCTCTCTGTCTCTTTCTGTCTCTCTGGGCCAAGAAAGCCCGTGCTTGCCCTCCCAAAGCAGCCCATGCCTCTTTGCGGCAGTTTGGATTAAGACATTTTCCTCTACATGGGGCTTCAGTTGGACTCCTTGTCCTCCCCTGTCCTTCCCACCCGCATTGATCATTGATGTTCCCTGTGGGGCCAAACAAAGCAAGTTTTAAGATAAAACTTGCTTTATCCCTTCTCCATAAGACAAAGTTGAAGAACCCACTGTCAGCAGCATGCCCAGGACAATGGAAGATAATCTGTCAGTTAATAAGCATTTATTAAGCACTTACTATATGCCATGCTCTGTGCTAAATACTGGGCATACACATAAAGGCAAAGACAGGTCTTAGCCTTGAGGAACTTACAGTCTAATGGGGTAGAGAGCTTCAGAAATGCTTAGTTGGGGTAGCTAAGTGGATAGAGCACCAGCCCTGGAGACGGGAAGACCTGAGTTCAAATCCAGATCCAGGCACTTATGAGCTGTGTGACCCTAAGCACTAAATTCAGATTGCCTCGCCAGAAAAAGAAAAGGTTTAGTTGCCTTAATCTGGGAGTCTTCTTCTCCATGCTCAACTATCTCAAGCTTCTTTTCTGTTCTTCATATGACAAAAATAAAAAAGGACCCAGTTTATCAAGTTTCTTCTTAAATTGTGGTGCCCAGAACTGAACATGATGCTCCAGATGAGGTCTGACCAGGGCAACAGTGCAGTGGGACTCTCCTCTTCTTGTTCCTTGAAGTTGTGCCCTTATTGTGACCCAAGAGCCTGCATTAAGCTGCTTGTAGAACTTGTGGTCCATTTAAGACCCCCAGATCTTCTGCAGTATAGTAAGAGATGATCTCTCTAATTAGATGTAAGACATTCTGTAATATCAAAACTTCTTGGGGTAGGAATGCTGGGCCATGTCCTTCATAAGCTCCCTGGAGGACATTAAAGGATTCTCTCTGGACAGGCACTAAATTGGAAATCCCAAAGACTCGGGTTTGAAATGCACTTCCAATGCCTCCCCTTATCCTCCCTGAACCTCTCTTCCCAACCTGTAAAATGGGGTTATCATATCAACCTTACAGGATTATTGTACCTGAGGCCCTCATGTGATCATGTTTGTGGTAAACACTTTGTAGGCTTTAAGGGGCTGTGTAAGCTGTTAGTATCCTAATCTAGTCTTTCTAATCTACCAAGTAGCAAACTTTTTGTAAAGCACCTACTATGTGCCAGTGGGGCAGCCAGGTGACCTGTAGTGCATAGAGCTGTAAGGTCTAGAATCAGAAAGACCTGAGTTCAAATTTGCTCAGACACTTAGCTGGGTGAGCCTGAGCAAGTCACTTCACCCTGTTTGCCTCAGTTTCTCCATCTGCAAGATGAGCAGGAGAAGGAAATGGCAAACCACTCCCTTGTTTTTGCCAAGAAGACCCCAAATGGGGTCACAAAGGGTTGGAGGGGAGTGATGTGACTGAATAACATGTCCCAGAGAGAATTCACTGAGATTCAGAGAGAAGTGTTCCTGAGACAAGGGACAAGCTGCTTGTCCCTCATGTCTGGGACACAAACCTGGAAAGTAGATACTGTTGTCATTCTCATTTTGCAGATGAGGAAATTGAGGCAAGCCAGGTGAAATGACTATGCACTCTTGCACAAATGCATGCTTTTTTTGTAAGCGAAGGACTAATTACTTAATTAATTTTTGGATGCGGCAATTGGGGCTAATTGACTTGCCCAGGGTCACACAGTATTTGAGGTCACATTTGAACTCAGTTCCTGCTTGACTCCAGAGCCAAATAGATGCTTTTTAGAGTAGAATGAGTCTCACCAGCCCTGAGCTGGCTGCAGCATTCTTGCTTTTTTGAGTGCTCCTAGCCCTGCGACCGGGCGTCTTGTCCCTTCCTGTGTCCCTGTCCCCCCAAAGCTCCCCTGCCCTTCATTTTGATTGCTGGAAATAGATGACCAAGCTCCAGAACTTCGAAGGTGACAGTACTTTTTAGCCTCCTAGCAGCCCTGCTTAGTAGATGGCGTCCATCCCTTACTCCGCTTTTTCCCCCAAACAAAGGATTTTGGGAATGGCTGGTCCCTCCCCTCCCCCCGTGTCCATGACCTCCCAGCTGGTGCTCCTGTGGCCAGGTCCTTCAGGTGTGACAAAGACACCCGTCCCAGGCTCATCCCAGTCACGCAGCAGTTTGTGGCATAAATATTGTGACTCAGCATCGTCCCTGGGTCCACCAGCGCAGATCAGTATCACCCACCTCTGGAGGTGGCAGGCTTTGGACCCTGGCCAGGGGAAGGGGGCACTCTGTCCCCAGGCAGGATGGATGGCAGGCGTCCACTGGGGCAGGATGATTCAGCAGAAAAAAATAGCTGCTCATATTTGTGTCCCCACACTCAGCCAGTACTTGGCACGGGATAAGCAATTAATCAGAGCTTATTGACTTTCCTGGACTCTGGGACCTTCCAGTTATGCTTTTCTGTGGTGGTTGGGGCAGTCAGGAGGACTTGTCCAGGGTCACACAGCTAGTGAGGCTGGATTGGAATTCAGGTCTTCTGATTCCAGGGCTGTGCTCCCTCCACCCCGGCTGCCCCCACTTAAACCCTGGCTGATTCGGTTCATTTCTTCAGACCTCAGTTTCCTCCTCTTAAAATAAGGGGCTGGATGGGAGGGTCCCTTCTAGTTTGAGGGTCCTGAAATGAATCCCTCGATTCCCCCAAGGCCTCAGTTACCCCGTGGCTTAATTAGGACTTGGTCCCTGCAGCCTCGAAGGCCCTTTCCAGCTCTGAAGCCTGTGGCCTTGTGGGTTTACACTGAAGTGCTCCCCGCTTCCCCCCAGCCTGCTCTGCGCCGACCTGGGCAGCGTTTTGATGAACGCACCACTTGAGAGCCCCACTCGACTTCCCGGTGTGAGCAGCGCCTGGGAGCAGAGGCTCCACTCTGCCGGGAAGCAGGGGCCACTTACAGGCCTCTTGAGGTCTGCCAAGTGCTTCCTGGTCCCCAGGAGCCCCTCAGCGCCAGGAGTCACGTGTCGACACTTACCTGTGTATCTCTGCAGAAAAAGAGCCGGGAGGAGACATGTGGTGAAGGCAGCGGCGTGGAGATCCTGGAGAACCGGCCATACACCGACGGGCCTGGCGGCGCTGGCCAGTACACGCACAAGGTGTACCACATTGGTATGCACATCCCCAGCTGGTTCCGCTCGATCCTGCCCAAGGCGGCCCTGCGGGTGGAGGAGGAATCCTGGAATGCTTACCCCTACACCAGGACAAGGTGCGTGCGCTTAAGGCGAGAGGGCCCCCCCCCAGCCCCTGATTGGCTGGCCAGTGACTGCTGCCATGGGGCAGAGAAGGCTGGTCAGTCAGTCAGCATTTGTACTCCAGGCATCATGGGCTCGTGGAGTGTGGGAAAGAGAGTCCTGCACAGAGGCAGGGGAGTGATTAAGTTGGATCCTTGGATGGCCCAGAGCAGAATCCCTCATTGGATTTTAGATCCTGAGGGACAGCTAGGTGGCACAGTGGATAGAGCATCAGCCCTGAAGTCGGGAAGACCCAAGTTCAAATCTGGTCTCAGACACTTAACACTTCCTAGCTGTGTGACCCTGGGCAAGTCACTTAACCCCAGCCTCAGGGAAAAAGAAAAAAGGATTTTGTGTTTAAATCACTGGCGCCATTGTCTCCCCAGAGCGATTTACCTCTTTCCAGCGAGCTTTCTTTACTGACCTGGGACTGAGCATTATTAAGAAATCCCAAGGACTGGACTATCGGGCTTCCAGGTCCATGAACAGCCAGCTTTCCACCATGGAGAGGGGGTGCTTGCGCCAAGTGCTTTATAATGCTAGCTCTTTACTCTTGTTATTTAAAAAATTTGTTATTAACAGGTTCTTGGGTCCCCTTGCATCCCTCTCTCTGTGATCCAGAGATCTTGCTCATGGGCACTGCCATGTGGCATCAGGAGCCCCTCCCCTCTGTCCCCCTCCAACATCTCACACCTTGCCTGCCACTCATTTGTAGCTAGTCAGCAGGACCCTCAGAAAAGGCAAGGCTGTGGTCCAGAGGAACTTCTCCTTTCCACCTGCTCTGCGTGGCCCTCCCCTCCGCTGCGCCATCATTCCTGCTCACCTCGCAGTTAGAAGAGGAGAGCTAAGGGAGAGAGGGGTCCATCACTGAGTTATTATTTTATTTGTTGAGACAATTAGATTAAGTGACTTGCCCAGCTAGTAAGTGCCGAGTGTCCAAGGCTGGATCTGAACTCAGGTCCTCCCGACTCCAGGGCTACTGGCCCCCTGCCCTTTCATTCCTGAGTTCTGTGTGCCTGGGAGGTAACGCAGACCCAGAGCCTGCGCTCCAGCAGCCCCTCCTCCCCAGTACTCTGGCCCGGCCTCTCCCAGGCTCTCCTCCAGAGAGCCGGAGCCGCCCCTGCTGGTTTCCCGACTCACCCCGGCTGCCATTTTGTCTTCCCCCACAGGTACACGTGCCCTTTTGTGGAGAAGTTCTCCATCGACATTGAAACTTTTTATAAACCCGACGCAGGAGACAGTGCCAACGTGTTCAACCTCTCTCCTATGGAAAAGAGACAGACCACACTGGGTAACTACTTCCTGCCCGGTCCTGGGCACCGTCCCCTGCCTCCCTACCCACCCCACACAAGGAACCGGTGAGATCTGGGGAGGAAGGAGGCTCCAGAGGGCTCTCTCCAAAGAAATACTTCTCTGCAAAAGGGTTTTTAAAATGGGCTTTTAGCCTATGTAGTGATAATAGTAGTGGTAGTAGTAGTTGCAGTAGTAGTAGTAGTAGTAGTAGTAGTAGTAGTAGTAGTAGTTGTAGTAGTACTAGTAACAGTAGTAGAACTACTACTAGTAGTAATAGTAATAATAGTAGTACTAGTAGTAGTAGTGGTGGTAGTAGTAATTGAAGAAGTAGTAGTAGTAGTAGTAGTAGTAGTGGCAGTAGTAATAGTACTAGTAGTAGTAATGGTAATAATATTAGTAATAGTAGTAGTAATAGTTAAAGTAGTAGTACGAGTAGTAGTAGTATAGTAATAGTAGTAATAGTAGTGGTGGTAGTAGAAGTACTAATAGTGGTAGTAGTAGTAGTAATAGTAGTAGTAGTAGTAGTAGTAAAAGTAGTAGTAGTGGTGGTGGTAATACTAGTAGTGATGGTAATAGTAGAAGAGAAATAATAATAATAGCAGTAGTAATAGTCGTTGTAGTAGTAGTAGCAATAATAGTAGTAGTAATACAACTACTACTACAAGTAATGGTGATGATGATGGAATTCAGAAAAAAAGTATATATATTCTCTCACTTTGTCTTGCTTAGAGAAAGCCTTGGTTATGGCCTACATCCCAGAAACCTTTCATCCAGGAACAGCTTTCTTCTTTAAGGCTAAGCAGGTGCCCTTTCCCACCTTCTCCCCAGAGAGGCAGCCTGGGATGAAGGAGGGAAAGGCCCCAGCTTGGGGAGACCTAGGCTCAGATCTCGGCTTTGCCTCTGTGTGCTCTCGCACAAACCTCTCGATCTCTAAAGTCGAGGAGCAGGATCAATTCTCTGACTCTGTGTTACCTCATTGATCTCTGTAGCTTTCTCCCTTGCTCTGGGCCCAGTCTGTTGCCCTACGGAAGCAGGGTCTGTGACCAGAGCTCTGGCCACCCAGGCTCCAACATGAAGTGAGAAAGAACTGTCCCCAGTCTTGCCTGGGGTGTTTACCATCTCTCCCCTTCTCAATAACACTGTAAACTGCTCTTTGATTATTCCTGCCCCTGCTCTTGAATCTCTGAACAGATTACCTGTTCTGGTGGGCTGGGCCTGTGGCCCTCAGGGATCCAACCCAGTCCCACCCAGAACATGTGGCCGTCTCTCTGGCCCGTTAAAGGGGTCTTTTCCTAATTCGCTATTAAGCTTCTGCTATGAGCCAGGCCCTGTGGAAAGCCAAGTTGGAGGAAAACTAACAAGTGTGGTAACCGCCTCTACCAATATAAATTGTCATAATAATAGCCTTTTTTTCTTTTATTATTCTTGATTTTTTGGGTCTCCGTTTTCTTTTGTACCATGACTAATATGGAAATGTTCTGCATGGCTGCACGTGTATGAGCTGTGTCAAATTGCTTTCCTTCTCAAGAAGAGGAGAGATGAGGGAGGGAACAAATTTGGAACTCTGAATTTTTTTGAAAGACTGTCAGAAAATTTTGTTTACATGTAATTGAGCAAAAAATTAAACAAAAGTAAAACACAAAAATATATTTAAATATAAATACATAAAATTTATTTTAAAATGAGCTAACATTTGCATAGCATGCTTACTATGTGTGATAAGCACTTCATAATTGTTATCTCATTTGATCCTCACAACAACCTTGAGAGAAAGGGGCTATTATTTGTTCCCATTTCACAGAGGAGGAAACAGGTGAAGTGACTTGCCCAGGATCATATAGCTAGTAAGTGTGTATGGCAGGGTTTGCACTCTGGTCTAACCCACTCCAGGCCTGTGATGCTCTGTCAGCTGCCCCAAGAGGAAGCAGCCAGACCCTTTCAGGAGTTTACATTCTACTGGAGAGGGGTCCAACACAAGATACGATTAGATACACACAAACCAATACAGAGTAATTTAAAGATGGTAAAAAGGCCCCTGAGGGAATAAGGGAGGATTTGAATTGAGGTCTCCCCCAGCTGCTAGTCTGTACCGTCTGTCATTATACTGGTCACTGCTGCAAGGTCCCTGGCCTGTATTGTGAAGGGAATTCAAAAGCTCTAGTTTTTGTAGAGCTTTAAGGATGGCAAATGGACATCACCATCTCCCTGGGTCGTAAATGCTATTAATAGCCGCATTTCATAGATGAGGAAACTGAGGCTCAAGGAGTTTAGTGACGTTCCCAGATTGGAATTTGATCTGCGTCTCCCTGATCTTTTGAGTCAGGCTTTTGTC
Organism: Sminthopsis crassicaudata; assembly: GCF_048593235.1. Taxonomy (NCBI): domain Eukaryota; kingdom Metazoa; phylum Chordata; class Mammalia; order Dasyuromorphia; family Dasyuridae; genus Sminthopsis; species Sminthopsis crassicaudata. The sequence goes on along the minus strand of NC_133617.1, from coordinate 33,791,953 downwards.
CACTTTGTTCAGCCTGGAGCAAGTGCTTTCCAGACACAAGGACACTGGACAAAGGCTCAGAGGTGGGAGATGAGGAACATCTTGAAGACCATTTCTCTTCAATATGTGTGTTCTTCCTCCACATCCCCCGAGTTCTGAGTCCTACAGGAGGAAACCCTATAATGGAAAGAGCACTGACTAGACTAGCAGTCTGAGGTCCTGGATTTGAGGTCTGTTAGAAGTGTGTGAGTTTGGGCAGGTAGCATCTGGGCCCTGGCTTCTCCTCTTTAAACATCAGGCTGGGGTCGCTTCTGTCAGGACTGAGGGCCGCCTGGCAGAGACACAATGCCCAGCCCTTTTGTCGGCTGTGGGAACGGCAGGATGGGCCTGTCTCCTCCCCCCGGGAAGGGACGGCTCCATGGAGTCTCCAGTGACGACTGGCCAACATGCCTCGGATTCTTTTTGTGACATTTGCTTCTCTCAGCTGGGCTTCCAAGCTGGGCTTTGCTGTCCAGTGCCCTTTGCCCACCCGGTCCTAGGGCCCTTTGTTCTATGCAGAGAGACTCCCCATCTATCTCTCTGCAGGCTGAGGGACAAGGGGCGGGCAGGCGGGTGTCCCAAGGGCCCAAAGACATGTGAGCCACGCGGGGAGGTATTGGGAAAGGAGCCACAGGGAACCCTCCCAGGAAGGGCTGGGACGGATCCCTTGGGCACAAGCCCTTCCACGTTGTGGAAGCCTACTGAAGTCTATGGTTTAGGAGCATAGGGCCAAAGACCAAGGACAGAGGGACTGTGGAGTTGGAGAAGTGGGAAGGGGCAGGACTCTAAAGCAGTTACATGGGTAGCAGGAGGGGAACCTCCTGAATAGGAGAGAGAATGACAGCTGGCCTTCCTGATTCGGGAGTGAGAGGCTTGGCCCGGACGGCTTCTGACGGCCCCTTCAGCTCCAGATTTGTTGGGTCTGGCGCAGCGCCTGGCACCTCTCCTTGCAGTGCAGTGTGTGCTGGCCACCTCTCCTGAGAGGACACTGCTTTCTGGGCAAGACTCAGAGACCTGGGGTTCGGGAACCTAACATTCCTGGACCTCAGTTTTCTCATCTGCAAATTGGGAAGAGTGGATCAGGTGATCTCCCAGGTCCATCCTAGCTCTGAATCACATGAGAAAGAGGTAGAGAAATAGTGCAGGCATTTGTGTATTATGTAATAGTCCCTGCCTTCAGTGAGTTCACACTCTGGGGCAAAATGACGTGTATGATAAGCAGATAAAAAGTAAATACGAGATATTGCCTTTGCTCTGAAAGACCATACTGTATGAATGAAAGGAAAGGAGGGAGGGAGGAAATAAGGAAGGAAGTAGAGAATGAGGAAGGGAAGGAGGGAAGGAAGCAGGGAGGCAAGGAGGAAAGGAGAGAGAGAAGAAAGGAAGGAAGGTATGATTTATTAAGATGTTTTGATGTGCCAGTGTTGTGCACTTTACAAATATTAATCTCACTTAATTCTTACAACAATCCTGAAAAGTAGGAGCTAATATTATCCCCTGTTTTTGTTGTTATTCAGTCGTGCCCAATTCTTCATGAACCCTTTGGGGTTTTTTGTAGTATAGATAATGGAATAATCTGCCATTTCCTTTTCTAGCTCATTTTACAGCTGAGGAAACTGAGGGAAACAGAGTGAAGTGACTTGCCCAGGGTCACACATCTAGTCAGTTTTGAATATCGTCTTCCTGACTCCAGACCTAGCACTCCATCCATTGAGCCACCTAGCTGCCCAGTTTTTAAGACCCCCATTTTGTAGATGAGAAAACAGAGGCAGAGAGGCTCGGTGACTTGTTTATGGTCACATAGCTGTCAGAAGCCAGGTTTGATCTGGTCTTTGGGCTCTAGCTGCCTCTAGTTGAGAAAACTAACCAAGACATCCCATGATCTAGTCAGGAAACGAAATGTCTCCCCTCTCTTCCTTTTCCTATCCCAAATTCATGTTGGCCACCTAAAAAGTCATGCAGAACTTGGATTGGAGGGAGTGGGTTTGGGTGAGAGTGAGAGAAGGCAGAGTTAAGATCATGGCTTGGGCACTGGATTGTAGTCAGTAGCACCTTGCCGCAGACATTTACTAGCTGTGCTACCCTGGCAAAGTTTAACTTGTTTGCCTCAGTTTCTTTATCTGTAAAGTGAAGGGAGTCAGCCATCAGGTCCCCAGTGTCCCCTTCAAGCTCTGGATCTAGGATCTTGTGTTGTGACCTTTTGTCCTAAAAAGTGACTCTTGTGTCCTTCCCTCAGATCCTATCGATATCGTCAAAGACCCCATCCCTCCCAATGAATACAAGTTGGAGGAGGACCCCCGGCTCTTTCGATCAGTCAAGACGAAGAGAGGTCCACTGTCCGAGGACTGGATTGAGGAGTGCCTCCGTCAGTCCAGTCACTTGCCCATCATGTGTGCGTATAAGTTGTGCAAGGTGGAGTTTCGCTACTGGGGCATGCAGTCCAAGATCGAGAGGTTCATTCACGATGTTGGTGAGTGCTACTAGACCGCCCTTTGTGGGGGGCACATGGAAGGGGTAGGAGGGCAGCAGACCTTGTCTAACCCTGGAGCACCGTATACTTGATTCATCCCCGAGGGCACAATGGAGACTAGTGGGCAGCTGTTACAAAGGGCCGAGATAGATGTCCTTCCAAAGTGAGCGATGGCTTCTGACCCCGGAGCTGTCCCATAGTGGACTGGGCCGCCTCCCTGTAGGTCATGAGTTCCACATCTGCAGATAATCAGGTGAGGCTGGATTTACCAGTTTCTCAAAGTAGGGTCAAATCCTCCATCCACAGCATAATAGGTACGTGATCACGTCTACAGAACATTTGGCCAACTTTGAAATGTGGCATGAATAATTATTAGCTATTAGTATTATCAATTAAGATTTACAGACAGATTTCCACAGCACAATTCTGTGATAGGGATGATTTCCCTTGATCATTGATTTCAATCATGATCCCATTTGGGGATTTACAGGCCTTGAGTATGTTTGAGTAACAAATTCTCAAAATCTAATTAAGGATTTTATATATAAAATTACACTGATAATTATAAAGAAAGTGAAATTATTTTCTAACAGATGAGGAAACTGGCTTGGATTATTTCTCTTACTAGACTAATCTCCTTGAGGACAGGAACCATATTTTATTTATCTTTGTGCCTCCCAGAGGCTAGCAGAATGAACAGACTATACAGTGTTTTTTTTTCTTCAATTAAAACAACTCATCGTTTATTTATTTATTTTCATTTTGAGTTCCAAATTCTCTCCTTCCCACCCACTCCCATACCCCCTAGCATGTGATATCAGTTAGGCAAGTGAAATCATTCAAAATCTATTCCATATTAGTCATGTTTTGTTTGCTTTTTTAAAAGCAGATAAAGTGAGAACATTATCTTTGCACTTAGAGCTCCTCAGTTCTCTCTGGAAGTGTAGAACCTTTTTTCATTACAAGTCCTTTGGAATTGCCTTGGATCATTGTATTGATCAGAGTAGCCAAGTCTTTGACAGTTGGTCATCATTACATCCTTGCTGTACTGCGCAGAATGACTTCCCACTTCCTTGTCTTAGTTGATGTCTAGCCATGTTTTTCTGACCCTATTTTCCTGGGCATTTCTTAGAGCACAACAGTATTCCATCACAGTCACTAGCAACAACTTCTTCAGCCGTTCCTGAATTGACGACATCCCCTCCATTTCCAATCCTTTGCCACCCCAGAGAGCTGCTAGAAGTATTTTTTGGTGCACATAGGTCCTTTTCCCTTTTCTTACCTCTTTAGCATATAAACTCGATGGCAGTATTACCAGTTTTACAGTTTACAGTAATCCTGGTATTGCAGTTTAATAGTCTTTTGGGGCTAGTTCCAAATCGCTCTCCAGAGTGGAGAGTTCACAGAGTACACAACAGTGCACTAGGTACCTGTATTCCCACATCCCTGCCAGCATTTGTCACTTTGGTGGTGGTATCCTAGGAGAGACATGGGCGCTGCTGTCCCGGTCTGAGCTCTGTCTTTACTAGGAAGGCCCCTGCCCCTCTGCAGCCACAAACGCTAGCATGCCTCTCTGCCTTGGAACTGCAGCCCAGAATTACTATGGGCAATGGAGTTGTCAGTCAGTGCCAGCTGTACCCAGTAATCTGGCAGTTGTCTGACCCCCTTGCCATCTCTAGGCTGGGAGCTCCCGAAGCTGCTGCCACTGCCACTGTGGCGGCTGCCTCCGAGGCTGACCTCTGGAACTGGCACTGGAGCTGGCACTGCATGTGCTGCATCCTGGACAAGTCCCCATTCTGGTGACATCTCCTGCCAACATCCTCATTTTCTTAGGCTAGCAGGACGTCTCGCCCCGGCCTTTTGTGACTCTACTGCTTCAGAGTTTGATTTGAGGTGTTATTTAAACCCGTTTAGAGGGGAACATTGAGAGAATTCAGCTAGATCGCTGCCATCTTGACTCTGCCCACCACATACATTTGTGATGAATGAATGGTGCAGGAAAGCTTGGACTGATGCCCTTTGAGGTCACTTCTTGCTCTACAACCCTTTGACCTCGTATTTGTTTTTGGTTTTGATTTTTTCATATTTGTTAGTAATGAAAAGTTACTCTTGGAGTCAAAAAAATCTAATTTGTAAGTATAAGATTTGAAGGAGAAAGGCAGAGAACTAAGGGCATCAGAATGCAGATTGAAGCATATTTTCTTCTCTTTTTTTTTTTTTTTTTTGGAACCCAGCTAATGCAGATATTTGTTTTGCATGATTATACACATTTGTAATGAGTTTTCTTTTTTATTACATTCTCAATGAGTAGAGGAAGGAGAAGGGGAGTGTTTGGAAGGGGAGAAGTATAAATCAAATTGAATCTAAAGAGATGAAGGAGTTACTGGGGGCAATTCATCTGAAGAAGAGCTGGGGGTTTCAGACCACCGGCTCTACTGAGCCTGAGTCAGCAGTGAGAGGTAGCAGCCAGAATAGCTCACGTAATTCTCCACCGCATTATGAGTGATAGGACAAGCTAGAGTGTTCTGTTCAGTTAAAAGGGCTACATGTTAGGAAGGACTTGAATAAATCGGAGTATTCCAGAGGAGCTCAGCCAGTGCGGTGAAGGGCCTTGAGATGCCGGGAGGGTTGTCTGAAGGAACCGGGGGTGTTTGACCTAAACCAGAGGTGAATATTATAGGAATTGTTTGGTTTTGTTCTCTGGGCCCCAAGGGCAAGACCAGGAGCAAGTCAAAGCAGTGACAAGGATAAATCTCAACGAAAGCTGTCCCGAAATAGATGCATCCATGGAAGTGGAGATCAAGGAAGGCAAAGGACCAACTCTCAAGCCATAAGCCTGTCAGTCAGTCAGTTGACAAGCAATCATTGAGTGCCCACTCTGTGCCAGGCATCGGAGCAGAGCAGCCTGGGGATGGGGTGCACTTGTGGAGAAAACGAGGCATGAGTGGTTCCTCCTATGTTCAGATAGAACGGTGACTAGAGATATGTATCATTCAGTCTTCAACTTAAGACAGCTAGAAGTGGACTGAGTCTTAAAGGTCATGGCGTCCATCCCCCAGCCTCCAGGCAAGAATACTCTGCAGGAGTGAAGAGTGATAAATTTGGATGCTCAGGACCCGAGTTCCCTCCCCAGTCCTTCCACACCCTGTCTTTTGTGACCTGGGGCAAGTCTGAGCCTCCATTTGGACTAGAAACTCTCTGAGGTGGTCCCTTCCTGCTCTAGAAATGACATCATATGAACTAAAGGAGGATTGCAGATGATCCCCACAGCGGTACCTTGATAGCGCTGCCTCTTATTAGCAAAGGAAAGTCAAGTCCCTTTCCCCTTTCTCAGCTTCTGTTTGTTCATTGGAAATCAATAATGAGCTGCCAGCATTTACATGAGGATTATGTAGTACAGAATCATTTTTGATCCTCAAAAACCCCTCAGCCCCTTGCTTCCCCTTTGTCACTTAGTCTGTGGTCAATAATCAATAAAAAATTATTAATTTTTGTGCTAGGTACGCAAAGAAAATCCCTGCCCTCGGGGAGCTTACAGTCTAAGGTACCCAAGCAAGGGCAAAGGGATGAAAATCAAAGAAATCCAGAATGAGTGCGGCCAGAAATGGCTGTCGGTCTTTCCTGCAAAGATCTCGTGCTGTCCAGCCTCCCTCCTCCTTGTTCTTGGCCCTGGCGCTGTTCTATCTTTGGTGAATGTGGAGGATGCTGGATGTAGAAAGATGCTTAGTGAAGACTGTCAGCTCCTCGAGGGCAGGAATTGTCTTCCTGGCTCACAACAGGCAGCTCAGAATTCCTTTTTGAACCATATCAGATTAACCCCCTTCTGCTTCTGGACCTAGAGCCAAGTGCAGAGGACAGGCACGAATGGCAGAGTAAATTTTGGCCATGAGGACAAACATCCTGAGGTTTAGAGTCATTCAACAAAGGCACGGGCCACCATTTGTGAGATGGGGAGCATTGCCGGGAAGCTTCTGGCAGAGACTGCCTAACCACCAGTGGGTGATCTTTAGTTCAGACTGGCACTTGGTGACCCTCAAGGGCATGGGGTTGGACCAAGGACTAGATGGTCACTTCCAGCTTTAAGATGTGGTGATTCTGTCTCCCGTATTCAGCTGGTTCTTAATTGCTGGCAAAGGAGCTTTTCTTCTTTGAGGGTTTCACCTATGGGAGCATTTGTCTGCAGACAGTACATCTCCCCGTCCTCGGTAGTAAGGTTCTTTGCACAGGCTCACAGACCTCCGCTGTGTGGTCTCATCCGCTCTTTTGGGGAGTCGGGCTCCAGACCTTCATTTACAAGCCTGGGATGTTAGGTGCTGGGTGGCAGGGCAAGGCCGGTGGGCCCGCCTCTCTCTTGTCTGAGCATGCTGCTGATGGAACATAAAGGATGTTTTGGGGAAACTTTTACTCAAGCCTTGCTATCTAGCCATGTGACCGTGGGCAAGGATGCTTAGAGTTTTTAATACAGATTGGAAGTTATTTTTCATGGGACTGATAGTAATATTATTTGAAGTCTTTAAATATGTGTATATATACATATATATGTATATATATGTATGTGTGTATATATGTATATAAATATACATATATATTTAAATTATTATATATAATAAATATAAACATACACACACAAATATATATAAAATCCTGAACCTTAGCATCAAGAAAAAGAAGATTCTGTATGAAACCTTGAATTTGTTTAATTGCTTGCTTTAAAAATAATAATACTAATTCTTTCTGTTGCTTTCTCGTTATCTATGCTGAAAACTTTACATATTACTGAAGGGACAAAACATAATTAGCACAGGCTTTCCATGAGTTTTTTTAAATGAATGAAAATGCATTTATTAAGCAATTGCTGAATACCAAGCCCTGGTGTTACAGATACAAAAGCAAACTCCTCACCTTTATTGATGCCCTTTGCTTTTACCACACAGTCAGTAAGCACTCACTAAGCACCTACTGTGTGGCGGGTGCCCTTCCCTCACTCTACCCCGACCCTGTGAGCTAGAGATGAAGATGTATGCATTCTATTGTGAGAAGGGACAGAAATGGCGCCCAGAATCCCTGCCTCTGGCCTGTTTCTTATGGTCTGCTGCTGCCTTACAATCCCTCCCTCCCTCCATTTCTGTCCCCACACCGAGCTGCCCGATTTCTGTTGGTCTGGGGATGCTGTGGCCATGGAGCTCAGAGCTGAGGAGAAGGGGAGGCTTGAGCTGCCGCCCCACAGACTCATCACTGACCCTGTCTCTCTTTGGTCCCTTGCCCCAGGTCTCCGGAAGGTGATGGTAAGGGCCCACCGGCAGGCCTGGTGCTGGCAGGATGAATGGTACGGGCTGACCATCGAGGACATCCGGGAGCTGGAGAAGGAGGCCCAGCTGATGCTATCCCGCAAGATGGCACAGTATATGGACAGTGACGGGCATGGGCCCCAGGAGCCCCCCAGTGAGGAGAAAGAAGAAGATAATGTTTTGAGGGAGGTGCCAGAGCCCCCCAGCACTAATGGGGAGGCCCTCAAGGGGAGAGGCCTAACGAAGCAGTGGTCCACATCTTCCAAGTCTTCCCGATCATCCAAACGAGGAGGTGAGAGACCTAGGTGCAGACCCTTCCCCACCACTCTGTGCATGCTGGGCAGCTGGGCCTCCGGCCAGCCTTTTCTATGCAACAAGCATGTTCCAGGGGGCAGCTAGATAGCCCAGTGAACAGAGCACCTGGAGCCAGGAGGACTGAATTCAAATCCTGCCTCAGACAGTTGACACTAGCTATGTGACTTAACTGAACACTAGCTATATGATTATGTAACTTTTAAGTCACTTAACCCCAATTGCCTCAGGAAAAAAAAAAAAAGATAACTAGTATTTATAAAATGCACTGGGGCTCTCACTCTTTACAGAGGGTCCTTTATGGGAGCCCTTTAGGCTTAAAAATCCCTCTTACCCCAATTTTCTCATTGTTTAATTCTGGAATCCCAGTTTAATTTACTTATGGTGGGTAGACCCAGTGAGTGACACCTTGGGTTGTGCTTTCCTGTTATTTCCAGGTGTGCAGGGAGCATCAGCCTTTGGGAGAAGCCCTCGGGTCCTCTTGGGCCACCCTGTGTCCCCATCCGGTTCAGATTCTAGCTTTTCCATTTACTCCCCGTGTCTCCTGGGTCGGGCCCTCTGGCACTTGGACCATCCAAGGTTCCCACCAGCTCCAAATTCCCTGACTTCGGGGCCCTCTCTTTGCTCATTACAGGCCTCCAAGTTCAGGGTGCCATGGGGTGTTATAACATCTCCAATTCTCCATAATTCCAGCTCCTCCCTGACCCTGCACACCATCTTCCCACTTGGATCAAGTCATTGCCAACAACATGTCTTTATTAAATGCCTACTGTATGCCAGGCACAATGCTAAGCTCTGGGGATAGAAAGAAAGATGGAAACCCTCCCTGCCCCCAAGGAGCTGGCAGTCTAATGGGGGACCAACAACCGCACAAAAAAAATCTGTTTGGGAAAAATTGGAGCTGATCACACGGGGAGGCACCAGCATTAAGAGGGATTGGGAAATGATCCAATCAAGATGACCCAGCCTGGAACTAAACAGCTGGCTCAGGGTGCCCTTGACCTTGGCATAATCTCCAGGGGGTGATGAGAAACACCTGTCCAGGGTATTGGACAATCTGCTGCTTTGAGCCTCCAGCTCTTGTCTCCCTCCCCAGGGAGCTCCCCAAGGTGCCTCTGCATAGGGTTCTGATCCTGCTCCCCCAAGAGCAGGGCAGAGGAGGGATGAGCAGAGACCATATTTTTTTTTTAAAATCATCATTATTAGCCCAAGCAGGTGGGTCAGAGTTCAGAGGGTGCCCTCCTCATGGGTCTTAGGGAACCACCACTTGGATGCTGTGACTACCTCCTACCTCCTTGGGGGGATGGACACCTACTAAGACCAGGATTCCCTTTCCCTCCCCATCTGTGGGGCAGCAGGCTAGGGGAGGGGATAGGCTAAGAAGTTGCCAGATTGGCTCCTTCCACATCATGCCCCCCTGCTAGGAGCCTCTTCTCTTAGCCCAAAGTTCATCGTTCTTGTCTCAGGACAGGCGTTCCGAGGCTCAAAACAGGAGAGCTTCATAGGTTGACCCTGGAGGAGGCACTTCCATGAATTGAGTCCTATTGGAAATGCTCTCTTGCAAATCCTTCTATTGAGTTTGTGAGTGGGGGACACAGCTGATTAATGCCAGTTGGGCAAGATAAGGATTGGGTGATTTCCTCAGCAGGCCGCCTAGTCAGTTAATCCACCAACAGTATTAAGCATTTACCACTGGTCATTTACTGGGCTAAGCCCTAGGGATACAAAGGAGGCCCGGAACAGTCCCTGCTGCCCTCAAGGAGCTGATGTTCTAGCAGAGACGATCTAAGGTACATGCACAGTAGACAGAAAGAGGAAGGCATGAGCACCAGCAGTGGGGAAGGGGGAGGAGGTGGGATTTTAGCTGAGACCTGAAGGCAGCCAGGAGGTTGAGACAAAGAGGGGGAGCGTTCCGGGTCACCTGATCCATCCCCTTGCCTCCATTCTCTAGCCTCCTGGTCACTCCCTGCCCTTTCCCAGCCTCTGCTGGCACTCTTGTTCACGGCACACTTAACCTCAGGCTCTCCGGCTGCAATTGTGCCATAGACCTCCCAAGGGGGAAGAGCTGCCCCCATGGCAGCACTCCCTGTGGGAGGTACCCTGTGACTCTGGGATAAGTCTGGGTTTTTTCTTCCAGGGAGTCCTTCTTGTCAAAGCATCTCAGAGTGGAGAATGCAGAGCATAGCCAGAGACTCGGACGACAGCTCAGATGAAGAGTTCTTCGATGCCCACGGTATGTACCCGCTGGGCATCCTGGGGGAGGACCAAGACATCATGGGACAGAGTGGAGGGGCTTCCTGTAGTTCTCAGAGACCCTTGGAGCATAAGCAGTGGGGGGATCTGGGCTCTGGCAGGTGCTGCCCTGATTCAAGGGCTGAGGGCAGATTTCATTCAGTTAGCAACCGTTAAGTACCTACTGTGTACCAGGCACTGTGCAAAGTGTTTGAGATATAAAGGTAAAAAATGAACTCATCTCTGCCTTTAAGGAGTTTAAATCATGTTGGGGAATATGTATATAAGTGGTGGATATAAAATATACGTGGTGGATACAAAAACATAAGTAGTAGATACAAAAATGTAAGTAGTGGATACAAAATAGAAGTGGAGAATACAAAAGTATAAGTGGCAGATACAGAAATACAAAATACAGCCAAAGTAAATTCAGCATAACCCAGGGGAAAGGCCAGTAGAAAGCGGCCCTTACGCTGAGCTTTGTGGGAAGATGTGGATTTAAGAAGCCCAGGTGTGGAGGACAGCCTCTGCAAAGGCGAGAGGTGGGATGTCTTGTGCGACAGACACCAAAAAAAAAAGCCAGGTTGGCTTAAAGGGCAGCTAGTTAGTGCAAGGGATAGAGCTCTGGGCTGGGGTCAGAAAGATAGTTGTAGCTGTGTGACCCTCCAAGCAGAGGAGGGTGGATTTTAAATCCCACCTGGGACCCTCCTCAGTCCCTCCAGCTGCGGGCGCCGCCACGAGCCCAGTACTGACACTCTGACGGATGTTTGCCAGCACCCCACACTATCAGAACCGGCTGAAGACTAGAAGTCACCGGGGGCCGCCCCCAGCCACCCAGTTCCCTGCCTCCGCCTGCTGGAAGTGCAGAGTGTCCCCACTAATGGCTTTATTAACCCCCCCAAACACCTGTGAGAGAAGTTAGCAGGTGACCTTTGGGAGCCAGCTTCAGTTCTAGGGCATCTCTTATTAGGGGATCGTGGTTGGGGTTTTTTTTACATGTAGCTCTCAATTATTCATAATCAGAGCTGGAAGGTGCTTTAAATACCTGTAAGGGAGACAGTCACAGGGGACTTCAGGCCATCTAGGACAGCCCATATGAAAGAATCATCTTCCCTCTTAACATAAGCCCCCCAGCAGGTGGTCATTCAGCCTTCTGGGTGAGGGGGACCTGCCCACCTCCCGAGACAGCCCACGGCCCTTTGGAAGAGCCTTTGCATCAAGCTTATTCTGCCCCTGCAGCCCCTGACTCTGGTCAGGGAAGGCAGCAGAATGAGCCCATTATTACATCTTCCATGGGTCGGCTTTTCTAATCCTGTACAGAGCTCTCCTTTCTCTTCTCACTTGCCCAATTTCTTTAATTGATTCTGTGGACCGTTCACTGGCCCACTCTGGCTCGATAGTTTCCTTTCTGGCCCCCCGGAACTGAGCACACTGCTCCAGATGGGTTCCGGCAAGGCCTGGCAGCTTAGTGGGTAGAATACAAGGTCATCTCTCATCTTCTCCTTGAGGGTCAAGCTTCATTATAACTTTGCAGCATTCAGTTTTCAATTGTTTTTACTCTTTTTTATTTACCTTGTGATCATCTTTTATCATTTCTACCTCAGTTCATTGTACTCTTCCAATGCTTCTCAGTAGTTATCATATTCATCATTTCCTATAGAATAGTCATTTATTTAGCCATAAGAGATCCCTCCTTTTCCCTTTCAGTCCTGTGTTTTCACAAAATCACAATCAATTAAGAATTTATTCCACAAAAATCAATCAAGTATTTATTAAACACCTACTATATGCTGAACATTATAACGGGCACTTGGGCATACAAGTCATAAAAATGATGCAATCTCTGTTATCCAGCAGCTTTCATTCAGTGCATTATTTCTAACTTTCAAGACGCAGCCAACCTCTTTACCTTCCTAGCTCAGCACCTCAATAATTTATTAGTCTAGTTTCATTGCCGGCCTAATGCAGGCCCCTTTTCTCCATTCCTTTGCCCCCAGTGCATTTATTCAGTAACATTTCATTTTTTCAAACACCTTTATTATTTATTTATAATGTTCCTTTTTAAAAAGATTTTTAATTCTTTCCTTCTTGCCCTTCATTCATGGAGAAGACAAGCAATGTGATATCAGTTATATATGTGAAATCACGCAGAAGTATATCTCCCTATCAGTGATATATGACAGTCATTTATTAAGCACCTGCTGTGTACAGAGAATTGGCCTGGGTGCTGGAGGAAGTCCACAGATAATCATTGTAATCATAGAACTTCTCATCTGATAAAGGATGGGGTAGGATGGGAGACAACTGCCTGCTAACCAGCTAAGACTCCGGTCAAGTGGGCTGTGGGCAGAAGGGAGCTAGAATAGTGAAGAGCCAGAAGCATTCCCTGATCAAAGATCCAGAGTGGAGCAAAGATCAAAGAAGGAAGCGGGGATGCTTGCCCTGAAGAATGGGACCCTTCAACAGTTGCCTTCAGTATTTCAGGGGCCATCAGTTGGAAGAGGGAGGGATCAGACTTGGACGCCCTCCTCCCCTCCCCACAAGGAATAATTTTTTGCAGGCAGCTTTGCAGGAAAACCCTCCTTGAATCAGGTTATGAGTAACCCACTCAGATAAGAATGGAACATTGGCAGCCATATATGGGATAGATTGGAATGGGAAGGGTTATGGCAAGGCTGAGGAGACATGTTGGGGATGGGGAGGGGCACCATTCTCTAGAGTGGATCAGAACTAATGATGGCTCATGCTCCCAGCCTTACTGGATCACTTTGTCCTTGTCCAAGAAAGTCTCTGGCCCTTAACCACCCAGTATCATTCTTTATTATTATTATTATTATAGCTTTTTATTGACAAAACATATGCATGGGTAATTTTTCAATATTGACCCTTGCAAAAACTTCTGTTTCAATTTTTCCCCTCCTCCTCACCCCCTCCCCTAGATGGCAGGCAGTCCCAAACATGTTAAATATGTTAAAGTATATGTTAAATGCAATATATGTATACATGTTTATACAGTTGCTTGCTATGCAAGAAGAATTGTATTTAGATAGAAGGTAAAAAGTAACCTGGGAAGAAAAACAAAAAGCAAGTAAACAATAAGAGTATAAATGCTATGTGGTGGTCCACACTCATTTCCCAGTGTTCTTTCGCTGGGTGTAGTTGGTTCTGTTCATTATCCAGTATTGTTCTTAGGTGGGGTCAAAGTAGAAGGAAACATCTCTGGTCAAAGATCCCGGACTAAAAGTGGCCCTGGGGGAGGAAGGCCGACAGAAATCAGTACTCTGGCACTGGCAGCCCCAGAATTGGCAGCTGCTCCTAAGAATGAACAAGGCAACTAACTCCTTTCCACCACACCCACAGTAGTAATGGGCCCGTCTGCATAGCCTTGAACCCGAGAGCCAAAGTTTATCCCCAGAAAAGGAAGGCAAGTGTATTTTCTCCTCCAAGACCCTGGGACTTTCCTGACCAACCTCATCCTGGCTCCACCTTAGGTTGGGTGGAGGGGGTTCAGCAGGGGTCATTCTGTCTTCTGAGCTGTCTAAACCTATCTGGACCTTTGGAGATGTGGCTTGATCGCTGGATCAAGAGCTGGAGGTTAGAATGTCAAATCTGGGAATGGCAATTAAATTCAATAAAGCATTCATCCCCAAGGGCTTAGAGAATACAGAGATAAAGTAACAGGCAGCCTCCAGGAACTTGCCTTCTAAAGCAGGGTAACCAGATGCACCTCTGGAAAGAAATTTGTGCTCGGCCCTCCTACGTGGCCACCACACAGCTCAGCCACCAGCAGACTGAGGTGAAGAGTGGGGAGTGTTCTACGCCTAAGGGATAACCTGGGCAAAGGCTCAGAGGTAGGAGATGGAGCGTCATATGCAGGAACCAGCCCATAGAACAGTTTGTTCTACTCTAGATAATATGGCTAATTGACCAATACATGTTAAATATGTTAAAGTGTATGTTAAATACAATATATGTATACATGTCCACGTTTCTACTGGAGTTTCTTTCAGAGTGTGGCTCAGCTCTTTAGGAAGGTGCTTTAGAAAGGTGACTTTCATAGCCAAGACCCAAGGCAAGGAGATCAATTAGGAGGCTATTGTACTAGGGGAAGGATGATAGGGGGGCCTGCACTTGTACAATTGGCAGAAAATGCATCTTGAGCATGAAATTCAGGTGCCCCGGAGAGCTCTTTGAGCTTAGTCCCCTGGTCTTGGAGGGGAATAGGAGGGCGTGCTTCATGTCTCAGGTTGGAGACACACACACTCACCCCACCCATACTGCTCCACCTGAGATTTTTCATTTCATGACTGTTGCTTTTTAAGCAAAGTGCCTTTAACCAAATACATTTAGGCAAAGTGGCTTGGACCCGTGAGGTCTGCTGGTACATACCACCAGGCCAGGGGACCAGAACTTAGCTCTCTTTATTTTACTACTCCCCTCTGAAGCAGAAGGGGAACAGATTAGGGGGAGATTTCTCCTATCTTGCCTCCACTTTCCCTCTCAGTTCACTGGCTTTTTCTCTGAGCACTACAGAGAAGTCATCCATCGAGGCTGGTGACTCAGGGACCCCGCTCTTTGAAAAGATCTGTTGGAAAGTCCCAGTGTTAGGAATTGGGCCTTCCACTTGGATGACTGCTAGGTGCAAGGTAGTAGCTCATAATTTCCATTGGCCTGGAAGCCATCACTAAATTTTACATGACTGTAATGATGTCACTGCATAATGGTGTGACTTTGCATTCTCGTAACCGCATCATTTACCTTGATGAGAACCTGGCTGTGTCCCTAAGCCCTCCCAGCCTCCACCCCAGCTCAGCCATCAAAGCGATTTCCCTATAAAGTGCAGCAGTGGAGATTGTTCTTGAACAACAAGCTGGCAGGGGTTGGAGTGCTGGGCCCGAGTTTCGAAGGCCCAATGATCATCAGGGGGATAATAAGAACACTTCCCTTTCCAGGGATCTTGTGAGGAGCAAAGGAGAGAATATTTATTTGTAAAGGACACTTTACAAAACCTTAAAGCGCTGTTGTTTGGTCATTTCAATCATGGCCAGCTCTCTGTGATCCCATTTGGGGGATTTTCTTGGCAAAGATAACTGAAGGAGTTTGCCATTTTCTTCTCCAGCTCATGTGACGTAGGAAGAAGCTGAGGTAAACAATGTTAAATGACTGGTCCAGAGTCACACAGCTAGTAAGTGTATGAGGTTGAATTTTTTTTTTGAGGCTGGGGTTAAGTGACTTGCCCAGGGTCACACAGCTAGGAAGTGTTAAGTGTCTGAGACCAGATTTGAACTCGGGTCCTCCTGAATTCAGGGCTGGTGCTCTATCCACTGCGCCACCTAGCTGCCTCCTGAGGTTGAATTTGAATTCAGATCTTCCAGACTCCAGACCCAGCACTCTATCTACTATGCCACCTGGTAACCCATTATGAATGCTATCTATTATTATTCAAGAATCTCTAGTAGTAGTATTTAAAGTCATTCACAATCTGATTCTGACCTATCTTTCCTGCCTTGTAATAATAATAGCTAGCATTGATATGACACTTTATGCATTTGTATTCTACAGATATTATCTTATTTGATCCTTTCAACAATCCTGGGAGGTAGGGGGTGTTATTATCCCATTATAAAATTGAGGAAATTGAAACTGAGAGAAGTTAAATGACTTACTTAGGCAGGGTCACACAGCTAAGAAGTATCTGAGGCCCTAGCAGTGCCATTGCTGTCTGTATCCCAAGGAAATCATAAAGGAGGGAAATGGACCCATATGTGCAAAAATGTAGCAACTCTTTTTGTGTAGTAATGAATTGGAAAAGGAGTGGATGCCATCAATTGGGGAAAGGCTGAACAAGTTGTGGTCATGAAGGTAATGGAATATTCTTGTTCTATAAAAAATGGTGAACAAGTTGATTTTAGAAAGGCCTGGAGAGAGTCACATGAACTGATGCTGAGCCAAACAAACAGAACCAGGAGTACATTGTATATAAGAATATCAATTATCAACTATGAAAGACTCGGCTCTTCTCAGTGGTTCAGTGATCCAAGGCAATCCCAATAGATTTTGGACAGAAAACACCATTTGCATCCAGAAAAATAACTAAGGAGCCTGAATATAAATCAACACATGTTATGCTCACTTCTTTTTTCTGTTGTTTTTTTTTTTTTTTTTTTTAATCTCTCCCATGGCTTTTCCCTTTTGCTCTGATTTTTTTTAAAGTATCTTACCCTGGACAAGTCACTTAACCCCCCCTTTTTAAACTTTTAACTTTTTTCACTTTTTTCCCGTGCCTCAGTAAAAAAGAAAAAGAAAGTATTGAGGTTAGATTTGAACTCAGGTCTTTCTGACTCCAGCACTTTACCACTGCACTACCTTAGCAAACCTGACAATCTAACAGACAGCCCTACCAGGAAGCTCTTGCTTTGGTTTTTACAAGGACTGTTTGTCATGCTCCTCATCAAACCAGAAGCTCCTTGAGGGCAAGGACTTTCTTTTACCTCTTTCTGTATCTGTTGTCCAGTCCCTTGTGCTTCGTAGACAATTACTACCTGAACAGAATTCTTTTCCTCTCTCTGCCAGGATCCCCAGCTTCTGTCAAAAATCACTCAGTGAACTCCACTTTGTATACTAAGCTAGTATCCTCCTGAATTACTTGACTTTATACACACACACACACACACACACACACACACACACACACACACGCACACGCACACGCACATGCTTATGAGGAAGTATCCTGAAAATCTCCCTTTGTAATATCTATAGAAATGTTAAGAAATAATATTTCTCTCCAAAGCATCTTGGGAAGATTAGGATGTGGGGTAGATCAACACCAAAGGGAGAGGGGCCTTTCATCAGGTGAATGGATAAAGAGCTGTATCTAACCAGAAAGTACTCTGCCTTCCCCACCCCTGTGATGCTTGGGGGATCCTTCGTGTAAGGACAATCCCTCCTTTTCTTTTCTTCTTTTCTTTGGTTATGCTTCAGTCCGGATTCCCATACCATCTGTTCTTCCTCCGGATATGGATAGTATTTTTCATCCTAAGCCCTTCAGAGTAGTCTTGGATCATTGTGTGGCTGAGAACAGCTAAGTCATTCATAGCTTACAGTAATGCTCTTACTCTGGTCACAGTACATTTCACTTTGTATCAGCTCATGGGAGTCCCTCTCGGTTTTTCTGAGAGCATCCTGCTCGCCATTTCTTACAGCACGAGTCACAATCCCAGGTTCCACTTTGTTCAGCCATTTTCCGGGTGATGTCATCCCCTCCATTTCCAATTTTTTGCCCCCAGAAAAGAGCCACTGTTAATATTTTTGTACATAGAAGTCCTTTTCTTTTTGTTTGCTTGTTTTTTTAAATCTCTTTGGGGATACAGACCTAGCACTTATATCCTTTTTCTACCTCTGGAAAGCATTAATCTAGGGTCAGCCCCACTTCTAGCCAAACTCAAGATGCCGCCTGTTCGGTGTGGACTCGGGATCTGTGGGAGGAACCCCAGAGATTCCTCTGAGACAGTCGTGGAGGAGGCAGATAGAGATGTAGTTGCTGATTGCTCAATTTGGGAATTTGGTTAACCCAAGTTCTATTTTTAAACCTTTTTACCTTGTTCACAATTGCTGTACATGTTCCCTGAAATCTCAAGGCAGTGAGTCATGTCAAGGGCACATGGGAGACTCTGCTGGCTTGGACGGTTTTCTCGCCACAGTAGAAGTGGATTGGAAATAGGTTCATGTTAAGTTAAATCAAACTTTATGGCAGATTGGGGCCTAATTGCAGAGTAGAGCTTTAGAATATGTGAAATACGACTCAAGCCCTGGGCCCCGAGTTCAAATCCGGCTTTGGATACTCACTGACACTGTGATCCTGGGCAAGTCACTTAATCCCATGTGCCTTGGGGGTTCTCATCTGTAAAATGGGGATAGTAACAATCCCTACCTCCCAAGGTGGTAGGGAGAATCAAATGAGATAATACACATAAAGCATTTAGCATATCTCCCTCCCCTAAATCTGTGATTGTGTGCCAGGCTAAAAAGGTTTCTTTTATTCCAAAGAAAAGTCCTCTGTACATGAAGTGATAGAGGTTTGGTATGGACTGGGACCTTAGGGGGGGAGTGTGGTCCTGAGTTGGAAATCTCAAACCCCTCTGGGAGGGGTCCCACCCTCCATACCAGATTCACATCCAGACCATCTCAGTCATGACACAGCAGATGTGAGTGGGCCATAAATGCAACCCGTCCCCTTCTTCTTCCCCCTCCAGAGGACCTGTCTGACAATGAGGAGTCATTCCCCAAGGAAATCACCAAGTGGAGCTCCGATGACCTTATGGACAAGATCGAAACCCCAGAACCAGATGGTAAAGAACAAAAGTGCCCTCTGACTTCAGCTTGGGTGGTGAGGGGAGATGGCAGAAGCTGGGCCAGAATCCACATCTCCATCTCTCTCTCTCTCTCTCTTGCTCTCACTCTCTCACTCTCGTTCTCTCTCTCTCTTACTCTTGCTTTCTCACTCTTGCTCTGATTCTCTCTCTCTCATTGTTTCTTTTTTATCTCTCTTTGTCCTTCTTTGTCTTTCTCTTTTGTTCTTCTTTGTCTCTTCTTCCTTCCCTTCCCTTCCCTTCCCTTCCCTTCCCTTCCCTTCCCTTCCCTTCCCTTCCCTTCCCTTCCCTTCCCTTCCCTTCCCTTCCCTTCCCTTCCCTTCCCTTCCCTTCCCTTCCCTTCCCTTCCCTTCCCTTCCCTTCCCTTCCCTTCCCTTCCCTTCCCTTCCCTTCCCTTCCCTTCCCTTCCCTTCCCTTCCCTTCCCTTCCCTTCCCTTCCCTTCCCTTCCCTTCCCTTCCCTTCCCTTCCCTTCCCTTCCCTTCCCTTCCCTTCCCTTCCCTTCCCTTCCCTTCCCTTCCCTTCCCTTCCCTTCCCTTCCCTTCCCTTCCCTTCCCTTCCCTTCCCTTCCCTTCCCTTCCCTTCCCTTCCCTTCCCTTCCCTTCCCTTCCCTTCCCTTCCCTTCCCTTCCCTTCCCTTCCCTTCCCTTCCCTTCCCTTCCCTTCCCTTCCCTTCCCTTCCCTTCCCTTCCCTTCCCTTCCCTTCCCTTCCCTTCCCTTCCCTTCCCTTCCCTTCCCTTCCCTTCCCTTCCCTTCCCTTCCCTTCCCTTCCCTTCCCTTCCCTTCCCTTCCCTTCCCTTCCCTTCCCTTCCCTTCCCTTCCCTTCCCTTCCCTTCCCTTCCCTTCCCTTCCCTTCCCTTCCCTTCCCTTCCCTTCCCTTCCCTTCCCTTCCCTTCCCTTCCCTTCCCTTCCCTTCCCCTTTCCCCTTCCCCTTCCCCTTCCCCTTCCCCTTCCCCTTCCCCTTCCCCTTCCCCTTCCCCTTCCCCTTCTCCCTTCCCCTTCCCCTTCCCCTTCCCCTTCCCCTTCCCCTTCCCCTTCCCCTTCCCCTTCCCCTTCCCCTTCCCCTTCCCCTTCCCCTTCCCCTTCCCCTTCCCCTTCCCCTTCCCCTTCCCCTTCCCCTTCCCCTTCCCCTTCCCCTTCCCCTTCCCCTTCCCCTTCCCCTTCCCCTTCCCCTTCCCCTTCCCCTTCCCCTTCCCCTTCCCCTTCCCCTTCCCCTTCCCCTTCCCCTTCCCCTTCCCCTTCCCCTTCCCCTTCCCCTTCCCCTTCCCCTTCCCCTTCCCCTTCCCCTTCCCCTTCCCCTTCCCCTTCGCCTTCCTCCCTCCCTCCCTTCCTCCCTCCCTCCCTCTCTCTCTCTCTCTCTCTCTCTCTCTCATTCTCTTTCTTTTTCTCTCTCTCCTTCCCTCTCTACCTCCTTCTCTCTCTGTCTCTCTTTCCATCTATCTGTCTTGTCTCTCTGTTTGTCTCTTTCTCTATCTCTCTGTCTGTCTCTCTCGATTCTGTTTTTGTTCCAGCGCCTGTGATCACTGCTCCCCCATGGGCAGAGCTGCATGAGGTCACAAGTCCGACATCCCTTGGTATGACTGGGCCACTGGTGGCTCTGCCACCCTGGGGCTGAGGTTGCCAAGGGTGGGGGGCGGGGCCGGGAGGTACAGGACCTTTGGGACCCGGCCCCCCACCCCAACACACATATATACTCAAGAGTCTCCCAGGTCACATTGGGGGCTGGTTTTTTGTTGCAGACAATCTGTACCCTGAGCCAGTAGCCAACGAATACCCTGAAACCAGCAACGTGGAGCAGCTCAACGTAGCTGAGGTGAGCCTCTGGATTGGGGGGCGGGGTAGGGCCCCAGACTGCTCCAGTGGGATGGGCCACGGGGCTTCAGAGCTGGAGAGGACCTCAGAAGCCATCATGTACCTGGACAACAAGCCCACACTCCTTCTAGAAGGCCATTGTTTGAGACCTAGAAGGGACCTCAGTAGTATCATTGTACAGATGAGGAAACCAGGGTTCTGGGAGGCAGAAACTCACCCCAGCCATATAGGGATCCACAGAACCTGTATTTGCAACAGGTCTCACGTTAGCAAGATTTTTCTTCCGAGGCAGATGGGCGGCTGTCCTCCTGATGGAGAGAGGACTGTCTTGGCTCAGGAAGATTTGATCCTTACTCAGCCATGTGACCCTGGGCAGGTCGTTTAGCCTCTGCCTCAGTTTCCTCATCCATAAAATGGAGATAATAACAGCACCTACATCTCAGAGTTGTTGTGAGAATCCGACAACATTGGAGGATCCAACAATATTGGGAGGATCCAGTATTTGTAACGCACTCAGCACAACACCTGGCACTGTGGGGGGCTTAATAAATGCTTGTTCCCTACCCTCTGGCTTTTCATGTATCCTAAAACTGCCTCTCCATGCCCCGGGCCCAAGCAGAATCAGTCCTGTCTCATTTCTGTGTGAGGGCCCTCCCACGGGAGATGGAAACAGGCATCCGTTAAAGCCCTTCCAGAGCTTGAAGCCAGCCCCCCCCCCCCCAAGCCCCTTCATTTCTCTGTTAGGCTGACCCTCCCATGGGACGATCACTGGTCCCTTCCCCATCTCAAATGCCCTTGTGCTCCGGTCCCGCTGACCTCACATCCCAGAGCTGCAAAGCTTTCTTAGCCTGGAAGGGAATGTGATAGAAAGAGCCCCAGGCAGGAGGCCAGGAGCCCTTCCGCCCTCTTGGCCATTCCCCAGGGTGACCCTGAGCCGGCGCCTTTCCCCCTTCCAGTCTTTGTACAAGAGTATGATGATCTCCAAGCTCCTTCCAGTTTTGAGAGTCTATAGTTCTCTTAGTGATGTGATGGGGTAACACTACCCTTAAGGAGCTTGCAGTCTAGTAGGGATTTAGCTCTATACCAACTGGACAAATGCGGGGCTGGATTGCACAGGCTGGTACATGGGTAAAGTCAAGAGGGATGCCCCCAGACTTGGTATGTGCTCAAAGAAATGCTGCTTTCCTCACTGGGGGCCCTCCGGGCCACTGCCAGGGGAAAGGGGACCCTGTGGGAGAGGGACTAGAAAACTCCAAAGTGGTTTGGAGGGACCAAAGCTCTCGCCAATTGCCACATAACGTGGCGTGGAAATCAGCTGTGTGCCAGGGCATAAAATGAGAGTGCTTTCAGGTGAAGAAAAACTTAGGAAAAATCAAGTGTGAAGGGCATGAAAACTCTGGAGTGAAGGTTGCCCAGGCAGAGGCAGAAGGCAGCACCCAGCACGTGTGACCCAAGGGGCTCAGGACAGCTGCTGTCTAAACCTGTCAAATAAAGCAGTTATGTAGATCCTTGTGTGTGTGTTTGTAGGGCTTCTGGGTTTTTTTTGCAAAGGAGCTTTGGGCCCCTCCTCTTCCTCCCACGGAGGGCTGCCGTGTGGCCGATTGCATTGCAGGCAGGGAGGGGAAAGGGGGAGCAGAACAGCACAGGGTCTGGGTCTTTGTTTGCCCCACCCCTTCGGTAGTGGGTAGAGTATTGGACTTGGATCTGAATCCAGATCTCCGGTTACCAAGTCATGTAACCCCCAATGAGCCTCCAGCTTCCTCATCTGTACAATGGGCAAGTTGAATTAGATGATCTTTGTAAGATCCAATGATCTCACGGCCATTTTGATCCATGCTCACTGCAGCTCTGGGAGGCTCCCCTAGATCCCCCGCACCACAGAAATTAAACAATTAAACTCTCAGTAACCCTGGGATGGAAAGGAAAATTCCATTCTCAGGCTGCAAGTGGGTATCAGGCAAAGTGAGACTCCAAAATGGCCTCCCCTGGAGCTTCAGCACATGGGCAGCCCCCCCACCCTGTCACCCTTGGGCATCCTGGCTCCTGGACAGATGAGGTTGGATTTTGTGATTGAAGAGTAGGGGTGGGCTCTGTTTGCAGAGGGCTCTGGTGAGGAAGGGCACAAATCCATTGCCCCTTAATGAAGGAACAAAGACCAGGGCCCCTTTCCTTCTTGTAGCTTGAACTGCTGCCATGGCCCTCATTACAGAAACCCCCCAAAAATGCTTATTTCCTCACTGGGGTACCCTCTAGGCCACTGCCAGGGGGAAGGGGACCCTTAGGTATTGTGCCCTTGCAGGATTTCTGAACTGCCAGTCAGAGGACCTGAGTTCAGCTTTGTATCCTCCCACTTACCTCCTTGGGAGAAATCCTTCCCCCCCTCCTATGTCTCAGTTTCCTCATCTGTAAATTGAGGGGATTGAGCAAAATGATCACTTCTGTGACAACTCTAGGCACCTGTAAGATTAGGAGCTCAGACTAGACCAGGGATTCGTAATCTTTTTTTCTGTCCCAGACCCCTTCTCTGAGCAATGATTCTAAATGCACAAAATAAAATGCATAGAATTACAAAGGAGAATGATTATATTGACATACCATCATCCAAATAGGTTTTGAAAATAACAAATTCAGGGTGGCTAGGTGGCCCAGTGGATAGAGCACCAGCCTTGAATTCAGGAGGACCCGAGTTCAAATCTGGCCTCAGACACTTAACACTTCCTAGCTGTGTGACCTGGGCAAGTCACTTAACCCCAGCCTCAGGGGGAAAAAAACAAAACAAATTCACAGGGGAAGGGAACAAGCATATATTAAGCACCTACTATGTGCCAGCGCTGTGCTAAAATGCTTTACAAATATTCTCTCATTTGAGGGAAGTGCTATTATCATCCCCATTTTTACAGATGGGGAATCCGAGGCAAACAAAACCTCTCGGGTCTTTCTGACTCTGGGCTCAGCCACAACCGTCACCACTTTTCCCCCTTTAAGAATTCTCTGCCTTGATCTCTTTTTATTTATTTATTTATTTATTTATTTATTTATTTATTTATTTACAAGATATATGCATGGGTAATTTTTCAGCACTGACAATTGCAAAACCTTTTGTTCCAACTTTCCCCTCCTTCCCTCCACCCCCTCCCCCAGATGGCAGGTAGACCTCTGCCTTGATCTCTTAAGGCCCTTTCTCTTTCTAAATTATGATCCCAAAATCTCCCATGATATGATCCTTCTGGGCCTTAGTTTCCCCAACTGTAAAATGAAAGGGCCATCATGCTAGCTGACCTCCAAGATCCCTTTGAGCTTTAAAATCAGTGTTCCTAAGAATCCTCCATCTCCCCCAGGCAGGGCACCCCACGTGGCAGAGGATGACTTTGGGCTGATCTACAAGACTGAAATAATGGCATAGGTTGGTAGCTCAGTTGGCATCTAGTGTCCCAGGTCTCGTGCCCTGGAGACAGCTCCCACTTTCCCCCGTTTCAGAATTTCTCTATGTTTTGGGTATCCCTGGGAATCTTCCACTGAGTGTGCTTCTCGTGTGCACCTAGTGCCAGATTTGTAGGCTGACTATGCACTTTCATAGATCGTCATTTGTCATGAGTCGTCATGATGACTAAAATGGAAGGCTGTTAGGGGCCAGAACTTTTTCTTTTTTGTTTTTTTTTTCTGAGGCTGGGGTTAAATGACTTGCCCAGGGCCACACAGCTAGGAAGTGTTAAGTATCTGAGACCAGATTTGAACTCAGGTCCTCCTGAATTCAGGGCTGGGGCTCTATCTACTGCGCCACCTAGCTGCCCCCAAGGGGCCAGAACTTGAAACAAGGTGCTAAGTTACTGGAATTGATAGAGACAATGCTTATGTACTTAGTTCACACCTTTAAGAGAGCTCACATTAGAGTTCACACCTTTAGAGAGCATGTATAAGCTAGGAGCCTCAACTAGGATTGACTTCTGGAGATTCACAAGTCAGAAGCCCACAAGCCCACTCTCGGAGGCAGAGTCAGATTCACTCCAACTTTCACCTTTGTGCTGGCTGGAGGCTGAAGGACAAACCTTTGGATTCGGAGACATTCAGAGGGAGCTCTTGGGAACCAAGGAGAGAGATAAGCCTCTACTAAAGCTAACTGGCCCCAGGAAAAGAGACAAGATTTTGAAGGACACAATAAAGCATCTGGACTTTAACTCTTGGTTACATTTGGGGTGATTACACTGAACTGAAACTAAGACTGCTCCCAGAAGCCCCTTAAGAAACCTGCTTCCAGAGAACAATTATATTTTAGAGAAGAGAACATTACATTTTGGTGCCTGAACGTGGACCAAGAAACTTCATCTGTGACCCAGAAATTAGGGTGAGTACAATAAGGAAACTTTGTTAAAAGAGCTAATGTAGAATTTCAGCTGAAATGGGACAAATGTTTAGAAAACAGCCTTCTGCTTCTCTTCAAGGAAAATGTGTAGAGAACATTGTCAGGGTTATGAAAAGCCAAGGTTTAATTATAATTTGAGAGCAGATCACTGAACTTTTAGAAACTGGGTAGTATATATCTCCTTGGTTTTCTATGGAAAAAGAATTGGATTTAGAGGAGTGGAAATTAGTAGAAGAGCAACGTTGTCAATTCTACAATGAAAATAGACGACTCAATTTCCAAAGACACTTAATACATCCAATTTAATACAACTGGCTTTAGGAAATTATATAAGTTATAGAATAAGGAAAAAGAAGAAAGAGCAAGTGGGGGAGGTGCCAACTAAACTAGGTAAAAAGGATGAAGAATCAGATTAGAATGGAGTTAAGTAGCATTTCCTATCCCCTGACCTATCTCCCTCAATTAACTCTTCATGGGTGAAGGAAGAAGGAGGAGGGGAAGGAGTAGTAACACAAACAGAATCACCTATTAAGCAGCCTATGAAAGATTAGAAAAAGCACTGGTTAAGGCAAAAAATGAAGGAGAGACTATATCTGATTTTATAGATGCATACCCTGTGATTGAAGAGCTTGATTCTTCCGGTCAAAAAAGGAGAAGATACACACCTTTTGATCTGGAAAGAATTAAGGATTTGAAAAAGGGTTGCACAAGAGTGGACTACATCATCTTATGTTAAGATGTTATTAGATAACTTGGAAATCCTAACCCCCAGTGATTGCAAACCCATAGCAAGGACATGTTTAGAACTTGGACAAAACTTGTGGCTTTCAGAGTATCATGAATTATGTAGAATTCAAGCCAGATGCAATAGACAAAGGAGTTAATGTACAAGTCACTTTTGACCAATTAGCTGGTGAAGGTCAATACAGAGAGAATTCAGAACAGATTGATTTTCCCATAACAGTGTGTGAGCAAATTTCTAAGGCTGCAATAAAAGCTTGGGGTTCCCTCCCCAGATAAAAAGATGAAGGTAAAGCCTTCACAAAAATAGAACAAGGTCCCAATGAACCTTTTGCGGATTTTGTGGGACATTTGCAAATAGAACTATTAGAGAAAATGCAACTACAGAAGTAATGGCCAGACATTTGGTTAAGGAAAATGCCAATGAGGTTTGCAGAAGAATTATATGAGGACCACACAAAAATGCTCCTTTAGAGGAGATCATAAGATGCTGTACTACAGTGGGCACAAATGCTTATTATACCCAGACTATGATGAACATGGGAAGACAGGGTCCTTTCTGGCAAGGGACTTCTAGAGAAAATCATCAATGCTTTCAATGTGGAAAAGTTGGACATCTAAGAGCTCAATGTAGATATGGAGATAGAGTGAGAAAACAGGGTGAGAGAAGACCTAAAACCCCAAAATGCTACAAGGGTTTCCACTGGGCCTCAGAATGTAGATTGACCCAGGGGAATGAGAGGCAGGGGCCCAGATGTCATACAAAAGATAGGTGGGGCATGATGGCAGCTGAATTTACACCCAGAGAGTCTTTAGGTTAGGACTCTGATGTGATAAACCAGCCGAAAAGCAATCACATGGTAGAAAGGGATTACATGATCAGTCAGCCAAAAAGCAATCAGCAGAAAGGGATTACACTTGGGGAGAATACAGGCCTTTTAAACCAACAGGGCAGTGTCCAGTGCAAATAGCTTCAATATAATTGCCAGGTAATGAGGAGAAATCCCAAAAGTGGTAAATAGAAGGGACGAGATAGTTTAACTGCCTGGGAGAGAGGGTTTGCTTGTATTTTTACAAATGGAGAAGGAAACAGATGGGTGGCAACAAGCACCTGGAGAGAAACAGAAAAGGAGAAAAACCTCAACAAAGGAGAAGATCTAAGAAACATCTGACACTGAAAGAACATGGCTGATAATGAGATTATTGCAGTACTTGAAAACCAGGCAGGAATCATTGCATTCCCTAACACAGGATGAAACTATTGTAGGACTTCAAAACTTGCAGGAATTATTGGATTCCTGGAACATGAGCTAATGGACAATGGATTCCTTTTGGATTATTTCTAGGACTTATGGACATGTATAAATCTTTATGTTAATTCATGTTATTTGTTACATCACTACCAGCCTGTGTTATGTAACTATGTGCTTATGTAATTTATGTAATACCTCTCATATTGAGGGATTTATATATACCTGTTTCAAGTAAGCCCCTTCAGAAACCCGCTAATCTGATTTGATTTCCTTTGGTGTTTTCATTTCCCTGAGAAGTCAGGGAGGGTGTGACACCTCCTTTTTATGGTGTTTTCACTTCTTTTTTGAGCAATCAGGGAAGGTGTGATCTCCTTCATTTTGGGGGGTTCTCACCTCCTTGAGAAGTCAGGGAAGTTCATTATCACCTATGTTCTAAATCAAA
This sequence comes from Sminthopsis crassicaudata, assembly GCF_048593235.1. NCBI lineage: Eukaryota > Metazoa > Chordata > Mammalia > Dasyuromorphia > Dasyuridae > Sminthopsis > Sminthopsis crassicaudata. The sequence continues at coordinate 33,764,656 of NC_133617.1, read as the reverse complement.
AGAAAGTGGGAGATGTTATGGGCCAGAACTTGAAACAAGGTGCTAAGTCACTGGAATTGATAGAGATAATGCTTATATACTTAGTTCACACCTTTAAGAGAGTTCACACTAAGGGGCAGCTAGGTGGCACAGTGGATAGAGCACCAGCCTTGAATTCAGGAGGACCCGAGTTCAAATCTGGTCTCAGACACTTAACACTTCCTAGCTGTGTGACCCTGGGCAAGTCACGTAACCCCAGCCTCAGGGAAAAAAAAAAGAGAGAGAGAGTTCACACCTTTAGAGAGCATGTATAAACTAGGAGCCTCAACTAGGATTGACTTCTGGAGATTCACAAGTCAGAAGCCCACAAGCCCACTCTCGGAGGCAGAGTCAGATTCATTCCAACTTCCACCTTTGTGCTGGCTGGAGGCTAAAGGACAAACCTTTGGATTTAGAGACATTCGGAGGGAGCTCTCGGAACCAAGGAGAGAGATAGGCCTCTACTAAAGCTAACCGGCCCCAGGAAAAGAGACAATAAAGAATTTGGACTTTAACTCCTGGCTGCATTTGGGGTGATTGAACTGAACTGAAACTAAGGCTGCCTCCAGAAGCTCCCCAAGAAACCTGTACCCAGAGAACAATTATAATTTAGAGAAGAACATTACAGAAGGCAAAGTGGTAAGACTGGGTTTGGAGTAAAGGGGCCTGGATTCAAATCCCATCTCTGATGCTTAATCTTTTAACCTTCCTGGGCCTCTGTTTCCATCTATAAAATGAAACAGCTTGACTTGATGGCCTAAGAAGTCTCTTCCAGCTCTCAATCTGTTGAGCACCTGCTATATGCCAGCACCCTACTAGGTTCTGGCAATAGATAAAATAATCTTTGCCCTCAGGGGGCGTATGTTCTACTCCATGGATATAGCCTATACACAGCTAATTCAGAATATGGGCAAAGAAAACTTTGGCATTGATTTGGGTATCCTAATTATTTATGCAGAGGAGCTCAAATCTGTGGCCCTGTGGTCTTGGGCAAGGACTCAGTATCCCCCTCCAGAAGATATTCATTAAATAGAAGTGGAGAGTTTGTGCTAAATGAAATGGAATCTTAAGGGGGACCTCCCCCAAGGTTTCCTGCCTCCATCCTCTCCATGCTTCTATCCATAGTTTACAAATTACCCAGCTCTTATTCCTAAAATTCCCCTTCCGTCATTATTCCTCTCCCAAGATGTTTAATAGCTCCCTATCGCCTTTGTCCTCCAAACCCTTGGCTTGCTCTTCAAGTCTCCTCTCAGTGCAGGTCCATCGAGATCCTCCCGCTGTCATTAATCTGTACCCTTTTGTTCCCTGTGCCCCATTACTTTGATTTCCTTATTCATTCCTGCCTCGACACTTCTGCTCAAACTGTCCCTTCTTCCCAGAAACCCAGCTTCCTGCCCCCGACCCCCAAACCCCTTCCCATCTTTGAAAGTTTAGCTCCTCTGCACAGACTTGGCTTATTTGGGGCATATTTATGTATGCGTGTGATACCCCTGATTAGAATATAAGCTCCCTGGAGGCAGATACAGTTTCTTTTTGTCTCTGTTCCCCAGGGCTTGCTATGAAGTAGGTGCTTCCTAAAGGCTTTCTGATTGAGCAGTTGATTGGTGAATTGATTCTGGCCTAAGCTAGAGACAGCCTCTATTCCTAGCCTCTCTCGTTGGCTCCCAGGCTACAGAGCTTCATGTAGGATGGATTGGAGTGGTCCACAAAGTTTGTTCCCCTCTCTCTCTCTCTCTCTGTCTGTCTTTGACTCTTTTTCTCTCCCTCTGTCTCTTGTGTGTGTGTCTCTGCCTGTCTCTCCTCTCTCACTCTAATTCTCTCCTCTCTCTCCATCTCTTTCTCTTCCTTTCTATCTCTTTCTCTCTTGTCTCTCTGTGTATGTCTCTCTCTCTCTCTCTCTCTCTCTCTCTCTCTCTCTCTCTCTCTCTCTCTCTACCTCTCTCTCTTCCTCTCCTGTACACATACACACGTGCACACTCCTGGCTGCAATAGATACAAAGACCATTCTGTGTGGGCACTGATCTCCTGGATGTAAAATAGACTTAAAGGTGGATAGAATTTCAGGGTCATGCCCAACACAATTATCCAATAGACATTTATTAAGCTCCTACTAGGTACCAGGTGCTGTTCTGGGTACTGAGGATATACAGAAGCCCTCAAGGGGCTCACAATCTAAAGGGGGCCAGGGGCCAACAGCACATGAAGAAGGAGGCAGGAGAGCTGGGGCGGGATCCCAGCATCTTGTTGCAGGGAGCAGAACCCACTCTGTCTCTGGCTGCTGAGCCTAGGATCGCTCCACCATCCAGCCCCCCAGTTGTGGGGGAGCAGAGGCAGTGTCGATCAAGGCTTGGGGAGCAGCCTGGTGACAAGTTTATCCTGGGAGAAACGTCTTGCTCGGTGGAGTTGAACATGGGCAGAGCAGCAGAGGCAAAGTCCAGCAGCAGAGTCGAGGAAGCTGAGACGAAAGCCTCTTGTCCAAGGTCAGCATCAGAACACATTAAATGTGGCGACAGGAAGTGCGAGCTTGCCGGCCACCCCAGGGCTTACTAGCTGAGGGACACTGAACTCAGCCGTTAACCTTTCTCAAGTCCCTGTCCTGTTACCTGCAAAATGAGCACCTGGAGCACCGGCCTCCCTGTTCTGTCTCTGCACACCCAGGGCTCAGCAAGGTGCCTGACACGCAACGAGAGCCTTAATTTTTGGGGAGACTGAATTGAATTGTTGGGAGGCTCCAATGAGATAGTGTATGTGCAGCAATTTGGAAACCTTTTAAGTGTTCTCTGGGTAAATGTCACTGCGGTTATTATTAGAGGGATGTTTATCCTGGGAGAGAGGAGGTTTGGGGCAGAGGTGAGCAAGCTGCTTCCAGGATCCCAAGGGCTGCCACATCAGATGGAAAAGGGGTTTGTCTCGCTCTCCTTGTTCCCAGAGGGCAAAGTCGGGAGCCCCTGATGGAGGTGGGGTTGGACATCGGAAAGAGTTCAAATTTAGGTTTCTAAAGGGCGAGAAACGTCAAAACCTTGGATGGGCCATAGAGAGAACTTGTGTCCCTGGATGTGAGCCTAGCCCAGGCTGGCCACTTGTCAAGGATGAGGTAACCTCTGAGGTCCCTTCCTGCCCTGAGGTTCAGTCCGTTCCCTCTGGGAATTCATTCACTGAAATCTCCTTCTCTTTTATTTTTTTATTATATATATATATATATTTATAATATTATCCCTTGTATTCATTTTTCCAAATTACCCCCCCTCCCTCTATTCCCTCCCCCCGACGACAGGCAATACCATACATTTTACATGTGTTACAATATAGTCTAGGTACAATACATGTGTGTAAATACCATTTTCTTGTTGCACAATAAACATTAGAATCCGAAGGTACATGCAACCTGGGCAGACAGATATTAGTGCTAACAATTTACATTCACTTCCCAGTGTTTCTTCTCTGGGTGTAGCTACCTCTGTCCATCATTGATCAACTGGAAGTGAGTTGGATCTTCTTTATGTTGAGAAATCTCCTTCTCTTTGAACCCTTCCCTACACGAACATTTCAAGTGAGGGAATCACAGATTTAGAACTAGGCGGGACATCCCTTCATTTGGTAGATGAGGATTTCAGAGCGTGGAGAGGTCATGTAGGATCCTGCATTGTGCCAGTGGCAGAGAGGGCCAGACTCACCTCTATCCTAGCTTAGGAGCTAGTTGGCCATCGTACTTCCAGAGTCCGGAAGGGTTTGGCTCTCTCCCCGGCCATGGGTTTGCCCAAAGCCTCAAATGAGCCAGGAATTCACCAGTTTTGTAAGCCTCAATATACTTAAGTATACTCAATATACTTGTTTTCCCATCTATAAAACGAGGGGGGTTAGATTCAGCCTTCCAAGTCCCTTCCTGCAGCAGCGTAATTACTTTCCATCTATTCCTTATATATCCGTGTTGTCTTTCCTATTAAACTATGGGCCCTTTGAGGGCAAGAATAGGCTTTACTTTGGGTAAGCTCTGTGTAAGTGCCCATTGCCTGGCAGGCACTGTGGGCAGGAGGCGGATCTGTCCCGGAGCCTCTTGTAAAGACACAGAACAGACCCCGCAGAGCAGCAGATCTGGAGTCTTCAGCTCCCCAAAACCCTTCTCTTGCTGTCTTTCTGCCCTAAGAAGGCCACTTAGAGGCTTCCGTTTTCTATAAAATGCTAGGTAATGAGCCAAAGGTCCCTTCAGTGAGTGAATGGGTTTAATCTAATGATAAGCATTGATTCATCATCCCTGCTATGGCAGACGTAATACTAGGCTCCTAGGGACATGGAGGCAGAAGGGAAATGGGCCCTGCCTCGAGGACATACTCAGGGAGTGGAGTTCGCTAAGTTATCCCAGGACAGATGGAAGGACACCTGATGGCCTTCAGTTTTATTAATGATATGAGACTAGTGCCTGCTACTGATCCCTGAAGAACTTAAGCCTGTAGCTCCCAGCCAGGCTCGCAGCCTGCCTTGTGCCTGTGCCGTGACCAGATCTGTCCCCTTCCCTTCCTGCCTTAGGACGAAGCCAGCCCTCCGCTGGTGCCGCCCTCCAAGATCCACGTCTTGCTGCTGGTGCTACATGGTGGAAACATCCTGGACACGGGGACTGGGGACCAGAGCTCGAAACAGGGCGACGTCAATACTATTGCCACAGCCTTTGACACGGTCATGCGCGTGCACTACCCCACTGCCCTCGGTCGCATCACCATCAAGCTGGTCCCCTGCCCACCCATCTGCTCCGAAGCCTTTTCTCTCGTCTCCAAGTGAGTGACAGAATCTGAACATGTTTGTTATTTACTCATTTCAGCCGTGTCCCACTTTTTGTGACCCTGAGTGAGGTTTTCTTGGCAAGGATGCTGGAATGGTTTGCCATTTGCTTCTCTAGCTCATTTTACAGATAAGGAAACTGAGGCAAACAGGGTGAAGTGATTTGCTCAAGGTCACACAGCTCTGAAGTATCTGAGGCCAGATTTGAACTCAGATCCCTCTGCCTCCGGGCCTGGTGTTCTCTCTGCTGGGCTACCTTCCTGCCCCAGAAGCTGAATTAGGGAAGTCCTTAAGGTTTTCTGGATTTCCCACCAGGAAAAGTCTCTCCTGGGTTCTGAGAAGACATCAGATTTGGGTCTGTACAAAAGTTCAGATATTAGGGTCCCGTTCATCTCCTGAAAGGCTGAGTTCCTAATCAGCTCCCCAGCCTGGGATAGTGAAGACAACGGAGGCAGTGGAGGAGCAGGAGAAGCCCTGTGCTGAGCCAGATGACCTTGGAGCTGCCAGAATTCCATTTTAATCTGAATTCCGGTTCTGTTACTTATTCCCCCTGTGACTTCAGGTCCTCAATTTTGTGTTCCATCCAGGAGGGAATCACAGATTTAGAACTGGGAGCGACTTTAATGGCTTTGATGGCTGAGGATATCAGAGCGTGGAGAGGACATGTAGGGTCCCACATTGTGCCAGTCAGAAAGGCCGGAGGGGACCTCAGATCGCACGTGGTTTAATCCCATCCATCTCTGGTGGTTATTGTTTTTCCTCATAGATGAGGATGGCCCATCTCTGCAGTGAGACAGTGGAAAGCCTAATTTAGGGTCAAAGGATTTGGATTCTAATCCTAACTCTGTTCCTTACTGTCTGTCCTTATTCAGACAAGTCTGTTTCCTCATCTGTGAAGAAAAAAATAGTAAGGCCCAGAGATGTTTGGGATGAAAGCCTGTGATGTCTGAGGTCGCTTCCAGCTTTTGGGGCACGCTACCTCCCAAAGCATCACACTTCCATGCTGGACGGCTTTCCTTGTTAGGCAGTATTTATCTCCTCCTGCCCCCACCTTTTCTTTTTTCTCTCCTGCATGCTGGATTAGAATCTTTCAGAAATGTTTCTTTTACTATGTGTAATATGACTGTGCAGGTATAAATTTTATCAGATTGATTGCCGTCTTGGGCAAGGAAGAAGGGAGAAAAAACGTACATCAAAATATTATTAAAGTAAACGTTGAAAAGGGGCAGCTAGGGGGCGCAGTGTATAGAGCACCAGCCCTGAATTCAGGAGAACCCGAGTTCAAATGTGGTCTCAGACACTTAATACTTCCTAGCTGTGTGACCCTGGGCAAGTCACTTAACCCCAGCCTCAGAGGGGGGGGGGGAATAAAGTAAATGTTGAAAACTAATAAATAATTAAAAAAAGAAGAAGAAGAAGGAAGGAAGGAAATGTTTCCTTTGAGTTAAAAAAAAAAAAAATTGAAAATTGAGTCCTAGTGGATGCTGAGATTGATGCATGTAGTGAAATCCCCATGCAGTCCCCGGTACCCTGAAAAATTACCACCCAAAGAAATAGCAAGGACATTGGCCCAGCCATTTCTCGGCCTGGTAAGGGGCCTGGGCAGGCCCCCCTGGTTGGCAAATTTGGTGGAATATAGATAATCCCTGCAGCATTTTAGGATTCAGGTTACAAAAACGGATCTCGGGTCCCTTTAGAATGATGTGAGAAATGTCACTTTGCCCCAGGGATTCCATTATATCCCAGAGGGGGCAAAGCCAAAAAAAAAAAAAAAAAAAAAAAAAGGTTTCCATCTACAATATTCAGAGTAGCACTTTTTAAGTTGGTAAAGAATAGAGAGCAAAGTGAGTACTCAGCTTGGTGAGCGTCTTCAGTGAACATCATGGAACATTGTTATATAATAAGAAATTACAAATAGGAGGGATTTGCAGAAATTGGGGGAAATTCATAATCAACTTCTTAGAGCAATCTAAATAGCCAGAGCCGTGATCGGTAAAGGGAGCTTGGACTCTGAGCAAGCCAGAAGCCAAGAACAGTCCCGGCAGCAAGATGCTGAAAAATCTCTCAAACCTCCTAGCCGAGAAGTGGGGGCTGCTGGATAGCGGGGACTGTACTCTGTCACCCGCATTCATGTGCCAAGTGCTAAGTTGGGCTTTATTGTTTTTTCCTTATTTTACTTTATTACTTATATATTTCCTTATATATTCCTCAGATATATATATATGTACATTACTTATATGTTCCTTTAAATAAGGGAAGATATTAAATTCCAAATGACTACTCTTTGCATGTTATTTCCCCAAATGACTCGTGTGAGACCATAAGGCATCAGTAAGACCTCCGGTTCACACCCTCTGTTCCCTTGCAGCCTAAGCCCCTACAGCTATGATGAAGGCTGCCTTTCCAACAGCCAGGACCACATCCCACTCGCAGCCCTGCCCCTGCTGGCCACCTCTTCTCCCCAGTACCAGGAGGCAGTTGCCATGGTGATCCAGCGTGCTAATCACGCCTACAATGAATTCCTCAAGTCTCAGGAGGGCATGACCTTCAATGGGCAGGTGGGTCCCGAGGCTGTGGGGGGCTGGCGACCCACATTTACCCCTGGGGAGCAGGGACAAAAATCCCCTCCTCTGGATGCTCCTGGGGGGGTTTCTGTTGGCTAGAGGAGGAGGGCTGTTTGATGGCCCCCCAGGCCCCAGAAAGGTGATTTGATGTGGGGCCGGGACTTCTCTGTGCTCCAGGTCTGCCTAATAGGGGACTGTGTCGGAGGGATCCTGGCATTCGATGCCTTATGTTACAGCAACCAAACCGTCTCCGAAAGCCAGAACAGCAGCCGCCGGGGAAGTGTGGTGAGCGTCCAGGTATTTCCCAATATCCCCCTTCCCGTACCACTTATTCCGGCCACGGCGGCCCCGAGCTCCCTCCTGAATCGGGCCACACCTCAGCACTGACTGTCCAGCGGGCCTGGACACTGCCTCCCAGCCAGAGCTTCCATCGGGCTTTACTCGCGGCTCCTCTTGAGGAGGTTTGGTCAGTGAGCAGTTACCAGGCCAGTCATGAGGTGCCAGGCCTTTCCTGTCCTCCCGCTTGTTTAATCCCTTCTCTGTCTCTCGTTCTGTGCTTCCCTCCCTCCTCCCTTTCTCCCTCTCCCTCTCCTTTTCTCCCTCTCTCTGTCTCTTTCTATCTCTGTGTCTCTGTGTGTCTCTGCTTCCCTTTCTCCATCTTTGTGTTTCTGTCTGTCTCTCTATGACTCTGTTTCTGTCCCTGTCTGTCTGTCTCTCCCCATCTCTCTCTCCCTTTACCCTTCCCTCCCAAATTAGAATCACAAACTCATAAATCTACATCTAGGAGGGATTTTGGAAGGACAACTCCCCTCCCTCCTTACCCACTTTCTAGCTTAGGAAACTGAGGTGCAGGGAGGCTAAGTAACTTAAATATAACAGTAACATAGGCTACAGGTTTTGCGCCCAGGGTCTCTGGCTCCACTGTCTCGGTCTCTGACACTGTGTCTATGTGAAATGTATATTATTTTCCACATCCACACCCGCCTGCAGCCAGATGTAAGTACAAAAACTGCTTCAGATATCATATAGAGATGTAAATGCTGACACAGGCATGGATACAGACACAGACATAGATATAGACAGAGATATAGATACAGACACAGACAGACACAGACATAGATACAGACACAGACACAGACATAGATACAGACACAGACACAGACATAGACACAGACACAGACGTAGATATAGACACACATAGATACAGACATAGATACAGACACAGACAGACACGGACATAGATACAGACACAGACATAGACACAGACACAGACACAGACATAGATACAGACACAGAAAGACACAGAAACAGACATTGATACAGACACAGACATGGACATAGATAAAGACACAGACATAGATATAGACACAGATATAGATACAGACAGAGACAGACACAGACATAGACACAGACACAGACACAGACGTAGATACAGACACAGACATAGATACAGACACAGACACAGACATAGACACAGACACAGACGTAGACATAGACACACATAGATACAGACATAGATACAGACACAGACACAGACATAGACACAGACACAGACATAGACATAGACACACATAGATACAGACATAGATACAGACACAGACAGACACGGACATAGATACAGACACAGACATAGACACAGACACAGACATAGATACAGACACAGAAAGACACAGAAACAGACATTGATACAGACACAGACACAGACATAGATACAGACACAGACATGGACATAGATAAAGACACAGACATAGATATAGACACAGATATAGATACAGACAGAGACAGACACAGACATAGACACAGACACAGACACAGACGTAGATACAGACACAGACATAGATACAGACACAGACACAGACATAGACACAGATACAGATGTAGACATAGACACACATAGATACAGACATAGATACAGACACAGACAGACACGGACATAGATACAGACATAGACACAGACACAGACATAGATACAGACACAGAAAGACACAGAAACAGACATTGATATAGATACAGACACAGACATAGATAGACACAGATATAGATACAGACAGAGACAGACACAGACACAGATATAGACACAGACACAGATGTAGACAGACACAGACGTAGACATAGACACACATAGATACAGACATAGATACAGACACAGACAGACACGGACATAGATACAGACACAGACACAGACATAGACACAGACACAGACGTAGACATAGAGACACATAGATACAGACACAGACAGACACGGACATAGATACAGACACAGACATAGACACAGACACAGACATAGATACAGACACAGAAAGACACAGACACAGATATAGACACAGACACAGACGTAGACATAGACACACATAGATACAGACATAGATACAGACACAGAAAGACACAGAAACAGACATTGATACAGACACAGACACAGACACAGACGTAGATACAGACACAGACATAGATACAGACACAGACACAGACATAGACACAGACACAGACGTAGACATAGACACACATAGATACAGACATAGATACAGACACAGACAGACACGGACATAGATACAGACACAGACATAGACACAGACACAGAAAGACACAGAAACAGACATTGATACAGACACAGACACAGACATAGATACAGACACAGACATGGACATAGATAAAGACACAGACATAGATATAGACACAGATATAGATACAGACAGAGACAGACACAGACATAGACACAGACACAGACACAGACGTAGATACAGACACAGACATAGATACAGACACAGACACAGACATAGACACAGATACAGATGTAGACATAGACACACATAGATACAGACATAGATACAGACACAGACAGACACGGACATAGATACAGACATAGACACAGACACAGACATAGATACAGACACAGAAAGACACAGAAACAGACATTGATATAGATACAGACACAGACATAGATAGACACAGATATAGATACAGACAGAGACAGACACAGACACAGATATAGACACAGACACAGATGTAGACAGACACAGACGTAGACATAGACACACATAGATACAGACATAGATACAGACACAGACAGACACGGACATAGATACAGACACAGACACAGACATAGACACAGACACAGACGTAGACATAGAGACACATAGATACAGACACAGACAGACACGGACATAGATACAGACACAGACATAGACACAGACACAGACATAGATACAGACACAGAAAGACACAGACACAGATATAGACACAGACACAGACGTAGACATAGACACACATAGATACAGACATAGATACAGACACAGAAAGACACAGAAACAGACATTGATACAGACACAGACACAGACACAGACGTAGATACAGACACAGACATAGATACAGACACAGACACAGACATAGACACAGACACAGACGTAGACATAGACACACATAGATACAGACATAGATACAGACACAGACAGACACGGACATAGATACAGACACAGACATAGACACAGACACAGAAAGACACAGAAACAGACATTGATACAGACACAGACACAGACATAGATACAGACACAGACATGGACATAGATAAAGACACAGACATAGATATAGACACAGATATAGATACAGACAGAGACAGACACAGACATAGACACAGACACAGACACAGACGTAGATACAGACACAGACATAGATACAGACACAGACACAGACATAGACACAGATACAGATGTAGACATAGACACACATAGATACAGACATAGATACAGACACAGACAGACACGGACATAGATACAGACATAGACACAGACACAGACATAGATACAGACACAGAAAGACACAGAAACAGACATTGATATAGATACAGACAGAGACAGACACAGACACAGATATAGACACAGACACAGATGTAGACAGACACAGACGTAGACATAGACACACATAGATACAGACATAGATACAGACACAGACAGACACGGACATAGATACAGACACAGACACAGACATAGACACAGACGTAGACATAGAGACACATAGATACAGACACAGACAGACACGGACATAGATACAGACACAGACATAGACACAGACACAGACATAGATACAGACACAGAAAGACACAGACACAGATATAGACACAGACACAGACGTAGACATAGACACACATAGATACAGACATAGATACAGACACAGACAGACACGGACATAGATACAGACACAGACATAGACACAGACAGAGACATAGATACAGACACAGAAAGACACAGACACAGACACAGAAACAGACATTGATACAGACACAGACACAGACATAGATACAGACACAGACACAGACATGGACATAGATACAGACACAGACATAGATATAGATACAGACAGACACAGACATAGACACAGACAAAGACATGGACACAGACACAGACGTAGATACAGACAGACATAGACACAGACACAGACATAGACAGATACAGACATAGACACTGACACAGACATAGATACAGACGCAGACAGAGATACAGATGCAGACATAGACATAGACACACATAGATACAGACACAGACAGACACAGACATAGATACAGACACAGACATAGACACAGACACAGACATAGATATAGACACAGACACAGACATAGATATAGACACAGATATAAAGACACAGACAGACACAGACATAGACACAGACAGACAGACACGGACATAGATACAAACACAGACATAGACACAGACACAGACATAGACATAAACACACATAGATACAGACATAGATACAGACACAGACATAGACACAGACACAGACATAGATATAGACACAGATATAAAGACACAGACAGACACAGACATAGACACAGACAGACAGACACAGATATAGATACAGACACAGACATAAACATAGACATAGATACAGACACAGACACAGATACAGACATAGACACAGATACACACAGACACAGACATAGATACAGACACAGACATAGACTCAGATATAGATACAGACACAGACATAGATACAGACACAGACATAGATACAGACACAGACACAGACATAGATACAGACACAGACATAGATACAGACACAGACACAGACATAGATACAGACACAGACAGACACAGACATAGACACAGACAAAGACATAGACACAGACACAGACATAGACAGATACAGACATAGACACTGACACAGACATAGATACAGACGCAGACAGAGATACAGATGCAGACATAGACATAGACACACATAGATACAGACACAGACAGACACAGACATAGATACAGACACAGACATAGACACAGACACAGACATAGATATAGACACAGATATAAAGACACAGACAGACACAGACATAGACACAGACACAGACATAGACACAGACAGACAGACACGGACAGATACAAACAGACATAGACACAGACACAGACATAGACATAAACACACATAGATACAGACATAGATACAGACACAGACAGACACGGACATAGATACAGACCCAGACATAGACACAGACACGGGCATAGATGCAGACACAGACATTGACACAGACACAGATATAGATACAGACACAGACATAAACATAGACATAGATACAGACACAGACACAGATACAGACATAGACACAGATACACACAGACACAGACATAGATACAGACACAGACATAGACATAGACACAGACATAGATACAGACACAGACATAGACATAGACTCAGATATAGATACAGACACAGACATAGATACAGACACAGACATAGATACAGACACAGACACAGACATAGATACAGACACAGACATAGACACAGACACAGATATAGAGACAGACACAGACATAGACATAGACATAGATAGACACAGACATAGATACAGACATAGACACAGACACACACAGACACAGACATAGATAGAGACACAGACATAGACATAGACCCAGACATAGATACGGACACAAACATAGACACAGACACAGACACAGACATAGACACAGATCCCCCTATGAATGAGAGCTTCCTGAATGGTTAGAGTGCTGAGTCTGGAGTCAGGAAGACTTGAGTTCAAATGCTGCTGGGTGACACTGGGCAAGTCATTTAGCCTCTCTGTTTCTGCCACTAAAACGGGTATAATAAGAGCCCCTCCCTGTCAGGGTGGTTGTGGGCCCTGGAGGAGATCATGTATTGTAAAGCCCTTGGCAGAAATGCTGTGATTTTAAGCTCCATGGGGGTCCAGAACACTTAGTGTGTGTTTCTGTCCTGACCGCTGGCAGAGCGCCCTATTTGCAGCAAGTGCTTAATAATCTTTGGGTGGATTGAAATGCTCAGAGAACCAGGCAGCCCCCGAAAGCCTACTCCAGTAAGGGCCGCACCGCTGTGCGCCTGCCCCAGACCAGACTGTAAAAGGACAGAGAGGCTTTAGAACCCGCTCAGACCCCAGTTCACTGTACCTTCGGAGGTCACAGTTTGACCTGGCGGCAGGGGCATTCACGGGATGGGCCCGCCTGAGCCCCGTGCCTCTGGGTACCTGGTGGCTGCTCCCGAGACTCGGACTGAGCTAGGAGACTTTGTTACGTACCATCCTGACAGCCCAGCTCTCCTGGCCTTGGGGGCGGATCACGGAAAGAGCAAGAGCCCTGGTTAGAGGCTCAGATCCCAGAAGGGATTCCTAATGGTCAGAGGCGGCCACCATCCCTCCTGTAACTTTTCCCATCATACCCCACAGCCTCACTGTGACTGACAGACAGCTCCTCTGGGATGAGCTTTCAAGCTCTGAGCAGGAGTAGAACCTGAACCCCAGCTTTTCCTATGCCTTCACTACACTCATTAATCAATGGGAATTTTTTTTTTTTTGATCAACCAATCATGTATTAAGCCCTTACTCTGAGCTAGACAGAGAGAAAAGTGAAAATGATCCTGTCCCCAAGGAGCTTAGAGTCTAACTGAGAAGAAAACATGTGTAAAAATAGGAATGGAGCCTGGCACAGAGCCTGTAATTTTTATTTTATTTTTTGCATTTTCAATATTATTTTATTTTATTAAATTTATTTTTTGCTGAGGCACTTGGGGTTAAGTGACTTGGCCAGAGTCACACAGCCAGGAAGTGCTAAGTGTCTGAGGCCAGATTTGAACTCAGGTCCTCCTGACTTCAGGGCTGGTGATGGAGCCTGTAATTTCATAAGAGGGCACAGAGTGTTTATAGAATAGATTAAAAAAAAATTCTTATCGCCACCTTTGCTTTCTACATTACCCGTGTTCCCCGGTGCATCTTGTCCTCCCTCCACCCTAGAGATGTGTGTGACAGAGAATGAGGGGGAAGAGAGGAAAAGCAAAATTAAGCAGCAAAAACGCCCCAACACCCAGAAGAGGATGAGCTCATCAGTCTGAGGGAGAGGCTTGTGCCCTAAGTTGAGCCAGTGAGGACTCTCCTCAGGGGGCGAGCGATATGCCAGGCAGGTCCCTTCTCCCATGCCAGTGGGCACGTCGCCTGGCCCCATCCCCCAGGGCGGCAGAGGGACGGGCAGAGCCTGGGGTTGGTTCTGCGTCCGGGCAGACATTGGTGACCAGTAGGGGTGCCATTCCAGGACACCGACCTCCTGTCCCCCGGGATCCTGGTGAACAACTCCCACTGCTCTGGGGGTGCCGCCGCCGGCTCTAGCGGTGGGGGTGGCAGTGCTGGTGGCGGCGGCGGCTCCAGCCTGGAAAGCAGCCGACACCTGAGCCGAAGCAACATCGACATCCCCCGCAGCAATGGGGGTGAAGATCCCAAAAAGCAGTTTCCCAGAAAAAGGAGTGATTCGTCCACTTACGAGGTGGACACTATAAAACAGCACCAGGCCTTCCTCTCCAGGTAATGAGGGGCTGGGGGGGGGTCATACTGGGACTTCTGGGAGACTCAACATTGCCCTTTCTAGTTGATCCACAAGGGTGGCGATCTGAGAGCTGCCCTCCTATCACACACTGGAAGAACTAGGGGGGAATTCTAAAGTCCATGCTCCCCATTTTACAAATCAGGAAGCTGAGGCTTAGGGGGGGTGTGACTGATTTGTCCAAGGTCACCCAGCTAGGAGGGGTCCAAGTCAGAACCTGAACCCGCTCCTTCTGACCCCAAGCCTAGAGACCCATGCTGTCTCCTCAGCAGAATAACAGCACAGCTCACCCTTTGTGAGCAAGTTAGAGTGGGCAAAGTGGTTGCTTCAGAGCAGTCCCACGACCCGGTTCAGTGGCCCATTGGATGGATGAGAATACTGAGGACTCGAGGGTCCAATGATTTTCCATGGTCACATAGGCAGATTCTAGTCCAGTCTTATAGCTTGGAGCTTTCCACCCTTCCCAGAAGGAAAGACTTCTCTAACCTTCTGCAGGCCCGCTCCCAGTTCTCCCTGGGACTGATGGGGAGGGGGATGCTGAAGGGCCCCATGCTGTCTGTCAGGGCGAGGGGTCTGGGCGAGGGACGCTGCCCTGGAGAGCACCAGCTCCTCGAGGGCACCGCGGAAACGCATCCGTCCCAGAGCCCTCCGGCCCCCGCCGGACTCTCCCCAGAGCAGACAGCTTCTGTCCCTGAACCAACAGTGTCGTGCCTGGGTGAAGCCGGGCTTGCCCTCAGGGCCCCCTTTTGGGGAGAGCCCAGCGCCTGAGCCGGCTCCAGCCAGGGCTGAGAAGGAAAGGGGCCCTCTGGTTGTTGCTCGCTGGGCCCCAGGGTGGGCGGGAGCTCCAGGACCCGGCCCACCTCACAAGGTCTGACCTCCCCCCGCAGCCTGCACTCCAGCGTGCTGCGGAATGACCCCAACTCGC
This sequence comes from Sminthopsis crassicaudata, assembly GCF_048593235.1. Classification (NCBI taxonomy): domain Eukaryota; kingdom Metazoa; phylum Chordata; class Mammalia; order Dasyuromorphia; family Dasyuridae; genus Sminthopsis; species Sminthopsis crassicaudata. Next base: position 33,748,553 of record NC_133617.1, on the reverse strand, counting down.
GCCGCTCGAGCAGCTCCACCATGCTGGACGGGACCGGAAGCTACGGGAAGTTTGAGTTTGAGATCTCCGACTTCTTCCTCTTTGGTTCGCCCTTGGGGCTAGTCCTGGCCCTCAGGAAGACGGTCATCCCGGCCCTGGACGGTGAGTTCCCACACCTGGAGAGGACGCCTGGCTAGGAAAGGGCCTCTGCTCTTCCAGCCTCCTCCCCGCGCCAAGTCCATGGGCAGAAAACCGCCAGGATGCCCAGACCCTCTGTGGGGGAGGGAGTCTTAGCGACTTGTCCCGGGACAGTGAACCCATTAATCAGACTCTGGAGCTTAAATTGAGAAAGGTCACAGATAGTGACCCCCCCCCTTTCAGGGTTAGAATCAGGGACATCATCATTCCTAATATCTTTAATAATCGCTGCCCTCGCACGCTGCCTTCAGGCTTGCAGAACCCTTGGTGGTTAATTCATTTGGGCTGGAAAGTAACCCTCTTGCTCAGTCTCTCCATCTGATGGACAAGAAAACCGGCCCAGAAAGTGCTTTACCTGTACGGGAAGTGGCCAACGGGTCCCCCCGAACGTGGCCCGGGTCACGCAGGGAGCTCGTGGCTTCCTGGGTCCTCCCGCTGCTGTGCTCCTCGCACGGAGGGAGGACCAGCCAGGGCCTCTGGCGCTCTGGGGACCGCCGCCCCGGGGGCCGGGGAGCCACGAGCGCTCTCAGCCAGTGGTTTTTTCTGGTAACTTTATTTCTAACACACATTCATTCATAATCAGGCTGGGAGAGAAAAATCAGAGCAAAAGGGAAAAAACATGGGAGAGATTGAAAAAAAAAAAACCAGAAAAAAGCGGTGACCACAGCCTGGGCTGACGTAATTCAGTCCTTAGCTCTTTCTCTGGGTGCGGAGGCTCCTGTCCGAGGGCATCGGGTTGTTGGGTCAATGACCGCGCGGCCCCCCGGGCTCTGCCTCGGTTCATGTCAATCATCTCCGGCCTCTCTATCCTGAGCCTGGGTGCCCTTTTTTATAGCACTGTTATTAAGCCTCGCTGAGCCGGCGGATGCAAAAAATAAAAAAGGGCGAAGGGCAGACCCTGAGCTCCCGATGGAGAGAATTGAGCCGCCCTCGGCTCCCGCAGCAGCCTTGGAGCACTCACGCGCCCGTCAGGGGCCTCTCCGCGGGGTCCCGAGGACCCCCCCTCACCGGCCTCTCCTTTTTCCCTCCTCAGTCTTCCAGCTCCGGCCCGCCTGCCAGCAGGTGTACAACCTCTTCCACCCCGCGGACCCCTCGGCCTCCCGTCTGGAGCCTCTCCTGGAGAAGAGGTTCCATGCCCTGCCCCCCTTCAACATCCCCCGCTACCAGCGCTTCCCCCTGGGGGACGGCTGCTCCACCCTGCTGGGTAAGGGGCCCCTTTCTCTGCGGGAGCCGGGGCGATGGTGGGTAGGTGTGGGCTTCTGGTGCCCTGGGGCCCCTCCTCCACCCGGGCCGCCCACCTGCAGTCAGTTCTTTCCCTTGTGTAGTGCACTTAGCACTGGGGACGGTCCATGGCCTTCGAGGCTCCTGGTCTCTGGGCTCCCCTTCTCTTCCCAACCTTTGTCCCTGGGATCAGCAAGGCTCTGACATGGAGACACTGGAGGGAAGGAGGCAGGGGGAGCCTGTGTGAGGAGGAGGAGGGGGAAGAGCAGCAGCAGGAAGAGGAGGAGAGATGAGGAGGAGGAGGAGGAGGAAAAGCAGCAGGAGGAGGAGGAGGGATGAGGAGGAGGAGGAGGAAAAGCAGCAGGAGGAAGAGGAGGAGGAAGGAGGAGGAGGAGGAAGAGCAGCAGGAGGGGGAGGAGGAGGGAGGAGGAGAGAGGAGGAGGAGGAGGAAGAGCAGCAGGAGGAGGAAGGAGGAGGAGGAAGAGCAGCAGGATGGGGAGGAGGAGGGAGGTGGAGGAGGAGGAGGAGGAGGAAGGAGGAGGAGGAAAAGCAGCAGGATGGGAGGGAGGAGGAGGAGGAGGAAGAGCAGCAGGAGGGGGAGGAGGGAGGAGGAAGAGCAGCAGGAGGGGGAGGAGGGAGGAGGAAGAGCAGCAGGAGGGGGAGGAGGGAGGAGGAAGAGCAGCAGGAGGGGGAGGAGGAGGGTGCATCCTTGATAAGTAACCCAGCTGCCTGAGATCCATGTAGAGGGAGACCAGAGAGGAAAGTCCATCCCTCTCTGGGCCCACACCAGGAGTTCGTGGCCTTCCGGCCGAGCCGCTGACCAGCAACCTCATGTGGGGACAGCCAGGCTGTGGGCTCATCACAGGCAGAGGCAGGAGTCCTCCCTTGTCGGCTGTCTGCTTCCTCCCGGGGCGGGGGCCTGGGGGGAACAAGAGGAAGCCTAGAATAAACCGCGTGGCCAGTGACAAGCTCGGGACCCTGCGCACGAAGGCCCCCGGGGTTCTGGGAGCAGGCCCAGCTTGACCCCCCCCGCGGCCCCCGCGCTCCGTGTGTACCCGTCGTGTGTCAGGGCCCGTGCGGCCTGGGTCCCTCGTCCGCCTCCGGGCAGTGTCCAGTCCTCGTGCTGTGTGTCGGGTCCTGCCCGCGGCCGGCCTGGGGGACTGTGGTCACGCCTCTCGTTCTTGTCCTCTGTTCTTTCCCCGTCTGCTTGCAGTAGAGACAGTGCAGAACAACCCCGTGCTCCTCCTGGAGGGCGGCTCCCCGGCCCCCCTCCAGCACCAGGACAGCTTCATGGAAACCAGTATCCCCGTGCCCGTGCTGAGCTGCCAGGATGGCTCCAGGAAAAGTTCTGGCTGTGCTGAGTGTGTGTAACGTCCCCCCCCACCCCCGTGCCTTTGTGGAGTGTGCCGGTCCTGGGGTCCTCACTGGCCGTGAGGATGAAGGCTTTTCCTGGGTCCCCCTCCCCCGGGAGTCCCGATTTACAGCTAGAAAGGGAAGCTCTGGTCCAGACCTCTCATCTTACGACGGGGAAACTGAGGCTGCTGCAGAGCCCCAGCCGAGAGACACCGAGGCTTTCCTTAGAGGAAGCCGGGGGGTGGGGGGACATTCTGAACTTGGAGCCAAGAGCTGAATTTGAATCCTGTCTCAGAGACTTACTAGCTGTGTGACCCTGGGCAAGGCTCATAGCCTTTCCCGGCCTCAGTTTCCTCATCTGTAAAATGGGAATAATAATAACTAGAAGGCTGTGAAGATCTGTGGAGGGCTTGGCAAACCTTAAGCACTAAATGTGTGAGTGCTGGAGGCGGGGGCGCTGCACTGAGCCAAGGAGGCCGGAGCTCTGAAGGCCGCCCGGTGCCCCTGCAGGGGAAGGAGCCCAGGTTGGGAGTCAGAAGGCCCAGCTTCGGTCCGCACGTGCTCGGGCCACGGGCCGCCCCCCTGGGTCTCTGTTTCCCTTTGAGCCCGATGAAAAGTCGGATTAAGCACAGTTGTTCCCCCTTAATTCACCTCCCCTCACCGGGCCCCTGCAGTGGTGCCCCCGGGGCCGGCTCCAGCCAGGACGCCCGCCCTGTCCCCTCCCGGTCATTCCCAGCGCTTCCTCCGCAGCAGCCGGGGAGGGGGTGCAGCACGTCCCTTGATATGCCCATTTTCCAGACGAGGAAAGAGAAGCTGAAAAGGTAGTGAGTGTTGGAGCCAGGATTCAGGCCCAGGTCTCCAGAAGGCCCAGGTCCAGGGCACTTCCCCCTGCACCTCCCGTCCCCGGGTGCTCTCTGGTTCTGCGGGAGGAGGAGGGCCAGAGCAGCTTACCTCCCTGGGCAGGTGAGGACTTGGGAGCTTCTGCCGCACAGCAGGCTCCTCCCTTCCTGCCTCCCTGCCGCACAGCAGGCTCCTCCCTTCCTGCCTCCCTCCCCCGGGCCCCAGGAGAAGCCTTCAGCCCGGGGATCCCCACTGGTCAGTTTGGCTTTGAGCTCGGCCAGAGCCTCTGCCTGCCTCTGTCTCTGTCCCTGCTTTTCTTTTTCTCCTTGTTCTTGTCCTCCTCGTCCTTCTCTTCTCCTCCTCCTTCCTTTTCTTCCTTTTTCTCTATTTCTCCCTCTCTTTTTCTTTCCCTCCTCTTCCTCCCCCTCTCCTCTTTCTCCTCCTTTTTCTTCTCTCTCTCTTTCTCTCTCTCTCTCTCCCCCCCCTTCTTTCTGTCTCTGTCTCTCTGTCTGTCTCTGTCTGTCTGTCTCTGTCTCTGTCTCTCCCCCCTCCCTCCTTCCCTGCCTCCCTCTCTGCCTCCCCTCCCTTCCCAGACGCTGCATGGCTCTGACTCGTGAGGACGCAGATGCCATTTGCCTTCCCTGGCTCCTTCCCCTGGCTCGGCCCCTCCCTGCATCTCCCCCCCACCTGTTGAGACAAAGCCCCTCCTGCCCTGTCCCCAAAGGCTCCCTCGCTGGCCTGTGCAGGCCGGAGGGCCAGGGGCTCAGACACTGGGCATGTGCGCAGGAGCAGGGCTGGGCGGCTCGGTCCCTGGCCCAGCTCCCCGCCGCCCAGCCTAGTCCAGATTGCCGGAAGAAGGGCGCCGGTCTCTTCAGCCCTGGTGTGCCCCGGGCTGGGCCAGCTCGGCACCGTGCCCCCGCGGGCATCTCTCCACTAGTAGAGGGGCAGTAGGGGCCGAGGGGAAGCGACCTGGCGAGACAAGAGTCATTAAGAAAAAGGGGGACGTGCTTCTCAAGGGCGTCTCTGCCCGGCACAGTGGGGTCTCTGGGGATAGAAGGGGGGGAGCTAGCCCCCCGGGCCGGCCCCTCCGGCCTCCCTACCCAGAACTGAGGGGCCGGGGGCCCCCAAAACTCTTCTCCCCAATCTCCCCCGGGGATTTCAAAGGGGCCCAAGCAACCAATCATGTTCAGGAGGAGGAACAAGGCCGGAAAGGGTCAGAGACGGGATTTGAACACAGACCCTGTGTCAGCCCCAAGGGCCGTGGGTGCCAGATGAGGAAGCTGGCAAGTCCGGCAGGATGAGGGGCTGGGAATCCCTCTCTTCTCATCCTGGGCTCTCTAGTTCCCCCGAAACGGATCCTTCCACACAGATCCACAGAACCCAGGGAGCCCCCCCCCCTTCCCAGTTGTGTTTGTTTGCTGCTGCTCATCAGTGAGGGTGCTCCCAGCATGGACGTTCCCTCCACCACTGTTGATCGGTAACTCTTCACTAACTTACCATCCTAGTGAGTTGCCTGGGCTTTGAGCCGTAGTCCAGGGTCAGGCAAGCAGAAAGAGGAGGTGAGCCCCTTGGGACCACAGGCCAGCGGCCATGAGCCCCAGAGCAGGGTCGGCCTCGCATCCCTCGCCGAGGGGCCCCGGAGCCGCCTTTCACCCCCTCCCCAGCCTGTCCCCTCCCCCAGCTTGGTCCCCTCTTGCACTCCTCCCATTTCTTCTCGGGGCTCTCTTCTCTTCTTCCAGGACGCGCCTGGCCCGGCTGCCCCTCTCTAGCCGGCCTTTGGTTTGGCTCTGATGCTGTGGGGGGCTGGCTCTTCCTCCCACTTTCTCTCTTGCCTCTCGGGGGGGTGGGCAGGCAGGGGAGGAGTCCAAGAAGTCAGGGAGACTCTGAGTGACTCGTGGCTCTGTTCCGTGCAGCGGATGTCATCCAGTCCCACAATGCCGTCTTCTTGGAGAACGCGTCCCCTTCCTCTCCCGGCACGGCCCCCAGCTTCCGGGGCTTCCGCCGGGCCAGTGAGGTCAGCATCACGAGCCAGGTTTCTGGCATGGCTGACAGCTACACTGCCTCCAACATCGCCAACAGTAAGTGGGGCCCAGGGCCCCTCATCTTCCTTTCTCTTCTTGGGGCGGAGGGCGGGTCAAGGGGCTTGGCCAGGGCCTTCGCCGGACTTTAGCTCGGCCCCTCTGGCCCGGCCTGGTGTCAGCACTGCCTGGCCCACCTCCTTCTGGGGGACTCTGGGAGCACTGTGTGTGGGGAGACCCCCACAGCCCTCGGTGGGAAGAGAGGAAGAACGGGCTGTGACCTGGAAATGCCGTGAGGGCTCGCGGCCGGACGTTCAGCCCTGTTCTTCAGGGAGGAGAAATGGGGGCCGCGAGAAGCGTCCCTTCAGACTTCCTGAGGATTAGGTCTCTCTGCAGCGGGAAGAACTAGTTTGTTTTCTTTTTTCCTTTTTTTGCTCCTATCCTCAGAGTCTAATGCTGTGTCTGTTGAATTGAGGGAGAAAGCCACAACTGAGGCAGTCCTCCACAGCCCCAGGCTGACTGTGCTGGCCAGTGAGCAGCAGGGCTTGTCAGCCTCACTGGGGCCTCCAGAAGGACAAACCCATGGAGGGGGGGGGGGAGAGGCAGAGGCTGAAACAGCCCACGGGGGGGGGGGAGCCCCAAATCTGAAGAGATTGAAGCTGGCCCGAGGAAGAGAGAGTGCTCCCTCCTAGATGCCCGCGGGGATCCAGAGACCTCGAGCGCTCCATCCATGAGCAGTTATTAAGCATCTCCCTAAGTCAAAAAAGACTCCCTCCCCTCAGGAAACTTACTTTCACTCAGGGGAAATAATAGGCATGAATACACTGCTGAAGAAAACACACAGGGGCAGCTGGGTGGGCAGTGATTAGCACCGGCCCTGGAGTCAGGAGGACCGAGTTCAAATCTGGCCTCAGACACTTAATGTTTCCTGGCTGTGTGACCCTGGGCAAGTCACTGAACCCCAGCCTCAGAGAAAGGAAGGAAGAAAAAAGAAAGAAAAAGGAGAGAGAGAGAAAGAAAAAGAAACAGAAAGAAAAAGAAAGAAAAGAAAAAAGAAAGGGAGGAGGAAGAAAGGAAGAAGAGGAGGAGGAAGGAAGGAAGAAAGAAAGAAAAAGAAAAGAAAACACATACAAAGTAAATTAAAACAGTTCCTCCCCTCAGGGAGCTTATAGTCTACTGAAACAGTAGAAACAGAGAATAAAGCAAAGCAGATTTGGGCAGGAAGGAGAGCTGATGATTCCGTTTCAGCAATGTTCGGTTCGAAGTAGAAATCCCAGGGAGAGACTGGAGAGAAGAGATCCCGGAGCCTTTGGGTCAGTAATCGATGAGAGGGTGCTAGAAATTGCCAAGGAGGAGAATGTGGGAAAAGGAGAGGAGAGGAAAGTAAAAGTGGGGGCCGTGGGGCGTGTCCATGCTCAGGGCATTTAGGAGGAAGATTTGTCAGAAGAGATGGGAAGAATCAGAGAATTAGGAAGAAAACCTTTAGAATCCTCCATCACGGGTGCCAGAGAAGGAGAAAAGTCAGCAGTGTTGAGAAACTGCTGGGAGGTTGAAGAAAGGATGGCTGCATTTAGGGAGGAGGGAGTGCTGAGCGACCTTGGAGAGAGCTCTTTAACCAGACTGGGAATGGGGAGCCAGTCCAGGGGCCGAGGCCAGTCCAAGGGCCAGGGCCGAGGAGTTGAGTGGACAGAGACTAAGTAGAGGTGGGAACCCTTTCTCCAGGTGTAGCTGTGAATGCAGGGAGAAGGCACACGTTGGCCCACGTGGCTGGGAAGGAGTTTAAGGGTGAGGGAGGCCCTGGAAATCCCCACTTTGGTTTGTCACAAGCAGGATCCTTCCAGCTACTTGGGCTGTCTGACTGTGCTCCATCACAATCGACCGAGGATCCCAGGGCTAGAAAAGGAAACATGAGGAAACTGAGACCTAGGAAATGAGTTGCCCAGCCTTCCATCGGGACAGAGC